>NC_072738.1:154149587-154297781 GCF_026930045.1 Uloborus diversus | reverse complement strand
TGGAAAATAATGGGCATCTGATGTGCACAATTAGTGCCAGTAACATACCTTGCAGAAAACAGGAATGTTTTACCTAAAAATTCAGTAGTCTTCCTGAAATTATTCTAGAATCTTTCTGAAGAATTCAGAAACCTCCCCGGTTCGTGTGTCCGACGATTTTAGGGACAATGTAGGAAGGATAAAATAACAGATTGGCACCTTCCCGATTTACCAAGTTCTAAATACAGTAACTGCAACCATGTCCAAAGCGTAGACCGAACTAAGGCTTCTACATAAGAGGAGCTCTGGAGCTCACTTATCTTGCATTTTGGATCCAAATTTAGCGGGCGAAAAAAATAGTATTTGTACAGAAGCATCCCTGCAGAAAACTGGTGGCCAAACTTCAGCTCTATTGCTTAATTGATGTTTAATTATTTTATTTTGTAGACGAGAACGATTTAATTAATACAAATTTTTAAAAAAAATGGTGTGAAAATAAGGTTTATTGCAGTAAACATTTACCGACATTTTTTGTTGAATTTGTGAACTAAGTTATCTTTCTACATTTACCTTAAATGACATTTTACTCAACATCAATTGTTTTACGACATATCAACCAGCGAATATTATAACGTATTTATAAATACTAGAAATGAGATTGAATCCAAAGTTGTCTCGGAACCAAATCGTCGGATAATTCAGCCTGGTCCTTTTCAAGGGACTCTAGAAAGAGCTGCAAGCAAATACGACACATCACACATGCTTGCAATTCTGGCAACGCAACGAAATCCAGAGGCTAATTCACTGGCACCGGAAGTCTTCGGCATATTTGGAGAAGTATCCAATTTTGTCTTGAACCAAAATGTCGGATAACAAAGCCTGTCCTTTTCAAGGGGCTCTAGACAGAGCTGCAAGCAAATATGACACATCACACATGCTTGCAATTCTGGCAACGCAAAGAAATCCAGAGACTTATTCACTGGCATCGGAAGTCTTTGGCCAATTTGATTTGTCTTGGAACCAAAATGTCGGATAATTCAGCCTGGTCCTTTTCAAGGGACTCCAGACAGAACTGCAAGCAAATACGACACATCACACATGTTTGCAATTCCGGCAACGCAACGAAATCCAGAGACTTATTTACTGGCATCGGAAGACTTTGGCCAATTTGGAAGAGTGGCACTTGAACTGAATCAGATACACTAAATAAATACATTCCGTTAACTGTTAAACTGGTTACTAAAAACATTATTTTTCTCAACAGTGTGAAGTCTGCATTCATGCAACTTATAGAAATTTAAGAAACTTTTTAACAAAAATACTTGATTTTCATAGGAAATTGGTGAAAACCTGTGAAATCTCAAAACGTTCCACAGAAAAAACCAGTGACGTTTCGGATTTTTTTTTCCAAATGGAAACAACCATTTTATAATTTTAGTTTTTCTAATTTTATTAAAGAAGCGTTACTCATATCAAAAACATATGTTTGCATATTTTGTAAACATCCATCTCGTTATTGAGCCATCACGAATTGCTTATTGTTTTCACTTGACTGTTTTTGCCTTCCTGTGATTTTATTTTCCCTCCGCCTTCATCTGCAGCACCATCATCGACCAGCCCCTCCCGATGCTGCTCCTCTAGCGAGCAACGTCTCCAGTTTGCCTTCATATCCTACACACACTGGTACAAACACACACACACGCTTACATACACACACACACACACAACTACACACACACGCTTACATACACACACACACACAACTACACACACACACACACAACTACACACACACACACACACAACTACACACACACACACACACAACTACATACACACACGCGCACAAACAAACACACACGCTTACATGCACGCACACACGCCTGCACACATGAATACCTATACAGATACACGCGCACGCCTACACATATGAACGCCTGCATACACACATGCGCATACCTACATACATACACACACGCCTACGTACACAAACACGTGCGCACGTACATACATACACACACGCGAGCGCGCGTACTTACACACACACACAGGATTACAGAAACACACACACGCTCGTGATTGCAAAAAACATAATTTGAATTCAAGATTTAAAAAAAATCTTTTTTTTTTTAAATTCTTCTAATTTTGTCACAATAACACATTACTACATAAAACATACGTTTTCATATCTTGTAAACAACCATTTTATTATTTTTGATCTTCAAATTTTGTTAAAGAAGCATACTTATACCAAAAGCTCATCTTGTAAACAACCATTTGCTAACTTTTGTTCTTCTAATTTTGTCAATTTAACTCTCTCAGTTCAAAGTCCGCTATAATTATTCTTCGAAGCTAAACGTTCGTCTTAGAACTCATGAAGATTATTACTCTCGACAGTAGACTTCATTAAACAGTTCATCTAATCATCCATAGAAGGCGAGGGATTTTCCTCTGGAAGTCTTAATGAGTTTCTAAGGAAAGCTGAAATTTATATATGAAAGTTGACTTTTCTTGTGGAGAGAACTTATTTAGCAGTTGAAGTGGGGAGAAGTTTGATTTTAGGAGAGTTAAGCCTACGAATACGTGGAAAACTTGTTAAATGATAAAGATTATGAAGAGAGTGTGTGTTATAGTTGGAAACACTTCAAATGGAACCCACTGAATCTTTAAACGAGCGAAGAATTGTAATGTTTAGAGCAACTATTGTGAAAGAACTTATGTTTTTCCCTTGTCTTGATTTTTTTCCCCCAATTTGCTTTATTTTTTTCGATGCACAAAGAATGCTCTTGTGTTCATCTTTTTTCTCTTTCTTTTCTTTTTTTACTGTTATTATTAAAATTGAAGGAGTGCCGTAGATGGTCTTTCTTGTAAACAAATAGAATAAATTGTGAACATACAGGGTGTTCCAAAATGACCGATACATTTCAAAAATCAATAAAAACTAAACGGGCAGAGATAGAATTATAACGTTTGTTGCGTTATGCTTGGGAAAACAGTAAATAATCATCCTGGCACTTTCAAAATTAATTACTATGTTCCTCAACAGATGGCACTACAAGTAGTTTAAAAGTTATAAAAGAAAACGCAGTCTGTAAGATCGCCAAAATGATCGGTATACTTGAAAAACCAATAAAGACAAAACGGACAGCGATTGAAATACACTGTTCGCTTGCAATATGCTTGAAAAAACAGTACATTTTCAGACAGACACACCTAAAGCCTCTTCTAAATACCTGCAGCACCATCTGTTGAGGAATATTGTAACTAATTTTGAAAGTTGGTCTTTCTGAAAATTTACTGTTGTCCCAAGCATAATTGCAACAAACGGTATATTTCTATCGCTGCCCGTTTAGCTTTTACTGAATTTTCAAATGTGTCAGTCATTTTTGGAACGCCCTATATAATAACGGTACCGACATCGTTTAAGAATATTTTTACTTTTATGCGATGTAAGATTATTCCTTTTCTAGCCGTTATTAGTATTTATGTTTGCTAATTTATTTATTAATTTCCTTGCAATTATGCGCATAAATTAAAAGTAAATTTCTATTTTCTATACGTTCTCATTTTTAACGTCCCGAACGCACTTAACAGTGCCATCCATCGGGACATTTTGAGACTATTTTTTCACTTCGCCAAACGGATTCTAAAAGCCTTATTCATTCTAAAAAAAAAAAACTACTGTTTTTTTATTTTTTAGAATGAATAAGGCCTCTAAAATCTGTTTGGAGAAATGAAAAAATAGTCTCAAAATGTCCCGATGGATAGCGCTGTTTAAGTTGGGAAAGCCTACTAAAAGGAATTAGTTAACACGGAAGTGTTTGTTAAAGGAAATAACAGATTTTAAGTGATATATTAAAGAGATCCCATAAAGGACTTAAATAAAGTTCCTTACGGTCATCTGAGATGCAGTACGAGGCTAGGGATATCAGTATTTTCAATTTTTATACGAACGGATGCCATTTAAACCAGAATTTGGCACCGTGACTGCCGTTACAAAAGAAAAAAGGAACTCCAATTTTGTGGACAGCTAAAACTTAAAATTTCTCCTCTTCCAGAATAAAAATATCCGAAAAAAGTATTTCATGGAACAGTGTGACTCACGTTACTTTTCCCGATTTAGTGTTTGATGTTCAGGTATTAACTGATTTCAAAACTTTTTTAGCACTTTTATTATACTTGACCGGATTGTCATTGAAAAATCTGAGGCCTGGTTTTTCTTATATCTCTGCAACTAGACTACTTAGAGACTTCGGGATCTCACTAAATGATTTGCTCAATCTTAAGGTACAACTTAAAGTTGAAAAATTAAAATTCTAAAAAAAAAAAAAATTATTATTTCCGTTAGAATGGAAAACAGCCAATTTCATGTAATTTCCTTATTAAATATTTAAAATAAAACCCATTGTTACAAATTTTGTAGCCTTGCAACAGTAATGTTAAAAGCAATCATAATGAAAATTTTGAATCAAGGCTTCTCTATTGCAAGCATGAAATTAGCAAGCATAAATCCTAGAGAGGAACAAGGATTAAATTTTAGTGTCAACTGCTTAAAGTTTTTGACACCTATATAGGTTTTTTCCCTTTTAGTACCGAGAATTTATATGAAAAAATAAGATGAAGTTTCGTGTGATGGTAACAGTATTCTATTTCTGATATACATTTACATTAAAAGGAATAAAATAACAGATTTTTTTTTAATATTAAGCACTTTTCATAATGCACTCAAAAGGACAAAATAACTTTTCTGCGTCAGAAAGGACAATTTAAGAATTCTTGTAGTTTTCGAAAATTGCAAGAAAATGACATCACAAACGAAGAAAAGTGCGATTCTTGTCATTTCAAACCAAACTTTTCCAATAAGAAAAATATGCATGTTTCAACACTCAAAGCTATGATTGAAAGCTAGATAATAAGAAATTCTCTTTATGACTTGAGTCGCACTTTTCTTCGTTTATGGTGTCATTTTCTTGGAATTTTCGAAAACTACAGGAATTCTTAAGTTGTCCTTTCTGACTCAGAAAAGTTATTTTGCCCTTTTGAATGCATTATGAAAAGTGCTTGGTATTTTTTAAAGAATTCTGTTATTTGTAAATTCTATTGCAATTTCACTTGATTTCAATGTAGGTCAGGGGTGGATACAGGATTTCATTTGGGGGGGGGAGGTCATGCTCAAGAATGTAGTCTTACGTGCGACAATTTTCGTGAACGTAGATTTCTTCAGGTGTCAACACAAGCCCAAAATCGGCCATTAGTTGGTTGAAAACTTAATTAATTTTAACTACAAAAATTAAAAACTTAAATTATTATTTATTAAACTAAATTAATAATACTTCAATGCATTGAGATGACCTAGTTAAATTGTATTATCACCTGTTAAGACCAGTATTCGCACTAGCCAACACAATACAATAAATAAATACTACGAGAACCTAATAGAAACTAAATGTTTTATGAACACGATACATTTAGATATTGATTAAACTTTAGCATTACACTCAAAACAGGACATACATTCATCTTGTATGCTGAAAAAATACAATACACTTCACTAAATAATAGTAAAAAATACGGTGAAAATCTTCTTTAAAATTAAATATTTAATGAATATAATTTCGGACATTGATAAATACTCATTGATTCTTTTCAATTCTTCGCCTCTGATCTTTCAATTCTAGGAATTCGAATAGGATATGGAAATGGATATGGATCCGGAGTAGGATTGGAAGGAATCCGGAAGATCAATTCTAAACATCAGAAGCGAATGAAGGCGTCAGAGTCTCAGAGTCTGATATTATGAGGAATCCGGATATGTTTCCATTAATTTTGGGTTCGTCAGTTTCTTTAACTTTTCAAAAAAGACAACAATGATTTGTCACGCTAACGCTTCATTATTTTCTAGAGGTAGACTTTTTTCTAACAAACGCAGCTTTTTTCAGCACAGTTTCCGTCTAATGCGATGGGCTAGTTACGGAAAGCCTCGCGTAACGAGGTTTCGGGCAAACACGATGCTAAAATTTTACATTTTCTTGCCCGACACTAAGTCCAAAACACGGATTTAAAACTATTTACAGCTCATTTAAAAATAAACTCAGCTCGAACAAAAACGAAACTATCTAAAAATCACAACAGAAAAAAATTTTCTGCAGAAACTTTACATAAAAAGTATTGGCACATTACAATAATTATCGGCGATTCAATTTGTTCTTATAAAAAGCGATCGGGCGGGAGACACTTCTTTTCATTATACTGGCGATTGAAGACAGCTGCCGCGAAGAAGAGACTGTCTCAAGCAGAGCTAATTTACTGGTCGCATATAAATAGAAAAGTGCCATGTAAAGCCCCCAAAAAAAGATAATTCAAAAAATATTTACTCTCTCTTGTGGTTTCGGTTTTTCTTGGGGTATGGCATTCACAATGGACAAAAAAGATCGTTCGATTGCGCCATCCCCCCTTTCAGCTGTTGACGCCAAAATAAAATCATTTCATAATCCCTCTAAAGGTTACTTGTCGATAAATTTTTGTTTGAATCCGTTCATTATCTCTTGAGATACAGCAGTCACAATTGACGACAAAAAAAACGTTCTATAGCTCCACCCCCCGTTTGAGCTATTGACACCAACATTGAATCAGCACCTGTATCTGTTAAGGGTAACGTATGGATCATTTCTTTTTTTTTTTTTTTTTTTTTGATTCCACCAGTTACTTCTTGAGGAATAGTAGGCACGCATAACTCAAAAAAAAAAAACAATACTCTACCCCCCTTGGAGGAATTCGCGCCAAAAACTAATGGGCACAAGTTCGCATATAGGGGCACATGTGTGTACCATATTTCGTTCGAGTTTCTGCTGTAGAGCGGCTGCAAAAAACTGGTGTGACACGCATACAGACAGACATTTTCAAAAAATGGTCGAAATGGACTCAGCGCAGCTCAAAACGTTCGAATAATTCGAAATTCGAAAATTTGCACGAATGTAATATTTTCTTCTATATATTGATATAGAAGAAAGTAAAAACGTCTCCTAGAAAAAATGCTCCAAATGAAAAAACGTTTGGTATAATCTCAATTGAGATGAAAATTATTTTATTAATGGATTGAAATTTTATCAGTATTTGTTTGTATAAATTTTTTAACGCATGGTTCAGTGGTTCTATCTGTTAGCTAGCCAAACTACTGAGTTTTTTTTTTAATTTAAATAATTTGTGATGCTTTATTTTTAGCAGTATTGAATATTAAATACAATTATTGTGAAATAGAAGTTTTCCTTTGAATCACGTTCAGTTATGGGAAAAAAATGTAGCATATAGTATGGTGGTTTTTTTTTTTTTTTTTTTTTGTGATTAGATATATGGGCACAAAGGTGACACAAAGGTATGACTTTTAAAAAATTTTTAGTCTTTAGTAGAAATCAGGGCAGTCCGAAGAGGAGGGGTGCCCCGGGCGCCTAAACAAAGATTTACTGCACTAAAATTTAATATATATATATATATTTTTTTCCGTTCGTGGAAAAAAATTTCTTAAATACTTTTCAAATTGATAACACATTTGATTACTTTCCTGTCTGTTTTTATTCACAAAGATAATACTATTACATAACAGTTAAAATGAGTTTTTATTTACTATTAAGATTTGAAATTATTCTTCACTTTTACATTTTGCGCCCACTACGGTTGTTAGTTTGGATATATTATTGGTTTCTGTATCAGTGAAAAAGACACACATACTGCAATAGAAAAGAAAAAAAAATGCAAAAATAGTTTCTTTTGTTAAGGGGGTTAAAATTTGCTCGAACTACTAAAGCACCTCCGTAACTGTAATAGCTTCGAATCCCGTTAAGTTTAAATTCGGCCCTACCTCAACCTCAAGTGCTATTCCATTTTAAGCCAAAGGTGGGTAAAGTCAGGTTTAATTATGGCATGACATTTTCTTTAATTGCTTAGAAATATAATAGACATTTTTGTTTAATATGAATAAGTAAACCACAGGAAAACTTCAATAATTATTGTTTTACATCACAAGCAAATAATAAAACGAAGGATCGCTCCCTCTCGAAACAGAACTTGTTATCCAACTTTAATTAGAGAATGATGCGAATCCTATTACTTGAAAAACCCGAGGGTACGTTTCCTTTGAATCTCATTAAGTTTCAAGTTTCGTATATTTTCTTACAAATTAATTCATTTATATCTTCAAGATGTTCGCATATCTGGAGTATGTTTTCAAGAAATTGATAACTTTTTTCCTGTTTCTAATATGATTTTCGAATAATAATTTAAAATTTATTCTTTAATAGTTGTTTTTAATTATTAAATAGATCGAACAGAACCGTATCATTTAAACACAAATCGTTAAAATATTACATTAGGCTGTTGTACATACATTTCTGGGCGTTTCAAGATTTCACAGGTTTCCACCATTTTCCTGTGAAAAACAAGAATTTTTTCGAATTGTTTGGGGCCGTTCATTAATTACGTAAGGATGATTCTGGCAATTTTGACCCTCCCCCCTTCCCCCCATGTAAGGGTAAGTAAGATTTTCCAAACCCTTCCCCCCCCCCCCCCCCTATTTTATGTAAGATTCCATTTCGTTTTTCAAAATAATAATCTTACATTACTGGAATCGTTATTAAATTCTAAAAGGAATCTAGACTAAATGTTTTTTCGGCAAATATTTTTTGAAAATGATGCGATACTAATTGAAAGTGAGACATACCATACACAGTGCAATTCTTTTATTATATTTTACACTATTCATTCTTTGAAAAGCAAGTAAAAAACAGCTCATCCTAAGACGTTTTTTGCCTTCTAGAAGAAATTGAAATAATATAATCCCTGCCAAACCACTTGACCGCGCGATTTCTAATATAAAATATCGACTTGGAAAATATTATGTAAGAATGGGTCTGATACTCCCCCCCCCCCCCAAGTAAGGGAAGCTTGTAAGGGCAGACTTGTCGCTGTTGAGAAAAACATTTTTAGCTACCAGTGAAATATTTTTGGTTTCTTTATTTAAGTCATCGTTGCAGCTCATCTATAAGTGAAGGGATGGCGCTCGATGCATTTCAAAAACATAACTACTGGAAAAGTTCTTGATTTCAAGTATCCAGGGTTCTTTCAGGAAGGTAACTGCATTTCAGCGGGAAATTTTCCCGTTTTGTCAGAATTGGTTTTTTTTGCAGTGTAATGGTAAAGTGTTTTATTAGTGGGGGAGGGGGGCTATAAACTGGACATAAGCGGAATGGGCAACTACATGTTTCTATAACTGAACTTTAAAATAGCGTTTATTTTTGGCGCTAACTACTTTTGGTGCTACTTTTTAACCGACTTCACAAAAGGAGGCGGTTATCCGTTCATACCGTATGTATGTTTTTTTTTTTTTTTGTTTGCCCACTCACAGCGTCTCACCTAGTGAACCGATTTTGATGACTTTTTTTTAATGGATAGGGGATGGCTCAACTTAGGTCCCATTACTTTGTCTGACCATATTTGTTCTACAGAAAAAAAGTTATGGGCAAAAAACAGTCAATTTCATGTAATTTCCCTATTAAATGATTAAATATAAAACCCATTGTTATAAAGTTTTGGTGCCATACAACAGTAACATTAATAGTAATTGTAATGATAATTTTGAATGAAGGCTTCTCTGAAGCAAGAATCAAGTTTCTTCAGTGTTATTGCTTTATAGTCGAGGTAAACCTAACCTCGAAGCGAGATAAGGCTGTGATTAAGATCTGCTTAGGGCCCAAGACATGATAATGAACGGGACACTCTTTTAACTTCATACAAATTTTTAAAAATCTTTGCTTCGTTTTTTATTATTACCAATGATATAAACAAAGTTTCGTAATTATTTCTTAACGGTTGGATCATTATAAAAGTCGTCTATTCTGTACAAGTTATGTTGTTTTAAAGAAAAAACTAATGTTTCTAGTAATTTAGTTTTTATTCCGAATTCCTGCGTGTTTATTCAGGTAAAGTTTTGGTATTGGATTCCTTTAGATTAGGGTTCGAAAATATCATGATATTTTCGAAAATATCCGATATTTTGATATATATCGGATGTTTTGATATGTATCCGATATTTTCAATCAGCACAAACTAGAATCTTCAAAACAGGTAATGCATCCTCAAATTGCTCTTCATTTTCTTATGTTGTTATTACAATGTGTAGACTTGAAATAAAGGTTTCTTTCATTATTTATATCTTAATATTTCATTTAACATTTTTATCAATTTTAAAGGAATTAATTTAGCATTAGCTGTTTTGATCATTTTTCTTCTGTTAGCTACTTTTACACAGTTATATGATTCAGAAATAAAAAATATGCATTAGTCGTTTTAGTCATAAGACGTTTTCTTTTTTTCTGACCAATGTTTAATATTTAATTAGGCACTTTTAATATGAATTAAGACTGTTGCATAACTGCTACTAACTACTACTAATAACCTTCTGAATATAAAAAAAAGAAATGTTATACTACTTTGGAATATTAATGATGTATTGATACATCATAAAAATATGGTACATAACATTTGGTTATTTTTAGTAATAAATGAACAATATTACTATGATTAATATAATTTTTATATTGAAAATACCGTAGTTGAAAAAATAAATATCGAAAATATCAAAATATCATGATATTTTCAAAATAAACTTAAGATATATATCATGATATATATCGATTGATATATATCGGTGAACCTTGATCATATGTTTTAAATTCTTTAAGGGGGGGGGACTACTGATATTAAAGCAGTAAACGACATTACAATGTATTCTAAAACATTTTTTCCTGGAACAACGTTGGTATGGCAATATTTCAAGTCAATTAATCTTTTTAGTACTACTCTACTGCCGTGGAAAGGTAAAGAGTAGTACAGAGAAATCCCGTTACAACGAACTTCAAGGGAACGTAAATTTTGTTCGTTGTGACGAGAATTTCGTTACAATGAAATTCAAGCAACATACTAGAAATTAAATCGGGACTGAAATTTTATTTTATTGTAACGGAAATTTCGTTATATTGGTATTCGTTGAAACGAGATTTCACTGTATCTGCAAAGTTTTCCTTTTTCATTTGTTTGCATTTTTGTCATCTATTTTACTCAAGCTTCATTGTTCAAATTCGCTTATTTGGTTTTCGCTGAAAATAAAATAAAGCTTGAAAGGAAAGTCACATTCAAACAGTGCTTGTATGAAAATTAAGAACGTGTTTTTTTTTTTTTTTTTTTTTTAATTATTATTTCAGACATTTATTTATGTTGATATTGCCGCTTACCTCTCGGCGGTAGAAAACAATAAATCATTTTAGTTTATAGTTGTATCTTAATTTATAAAAATCAATGTCCTGAGATAACATATATATATATATATATATATATATATATATATATATATATATATATATATATATATATATATATATATCAACGCACAGCCAAAACCACTGAAGCTTCAGACTTGAAATTTGGCAGGCATGTCCGCATGATTATGAAAGTAACCACTAAGAAAGGATTTTTCGAAATCTCAACTAGTTCGGGAGAAATTAATTAAAACCCCTTAATATCTGCGAAATTAAAACCTGTCATTGAAATTCAAATCCCTTATTTTCGAAGGCTTTCCTCCATTCAAATCATTATTCAATACTTCATCTCAATTTTTTTGTTTCTCACGTGATTTTTCGAGGCTTTTCTCAAGTCAAATCATAATGTTTCTCTCTATTGCTTTCATTTTTTCAAAACTAGAAACGAAGTTTTTAAGAACATCATCACAGGCGGACTATCCTTTTGAATTTAGAAGAGTGCAGTTTCCTGTTAAAGTTTGCTTTGCAATAACCATTATTAAGTCACAAGGACAGACATTAAAAGTAGCAGGGATCGATTTAAGAGAAGACTTTTTTTCACACGGCCAATGTTTTGCAACTTGCTCCAAAGTCAGTTCATCAAGCATTTTAATAATTTTAGCACCAGAAAAAAAAACCTAAAAATGTTGTATACAAAGAAGTTTTTGCTTAAACATAGGTATATCAATAAAATGTGGATGGCCTGTGTTTGCAAAGATAATCAATACTTTAAAAGGATCGTTAATAACAGTTAAAGATCGGTTAAGGACAAGGGCATATATGTAAGGAGTCCAGGGTCCCGGGATCCTCCCCAAATTAGAAAAAGTTATAGGTAATAAGTAATTATTATAGGGGATTTTCGAAACTAGGTGCACCAAGCACTGTTAACCCTGCTAATTCCATTACCCGAACAATGCCGGGTACGGGAATGCTAATTAACAATAAAAGATTTACAGAGAAGGATGTTTCTGATTTTTTCCTTATTAAGTTTATTCACACAATACTCTTCCAACACTTATTCATTTCAGTATTGCCCATCTAAACGAGAAAATACAGGGTGTTCCAAAAATGACTGATATATTTGAAAAATCATCAAAAACTAAACGGGTAGTGATAGAAATTACCGTTTGTTGCATTATGCTGGGATAACAGTAAATTTTCAGACGTATACAAACTTTCAAAATTAGTTACAATGTTCCGTAACAGAAATTCCTCAACAAAGATTGAAGATTTTTGAGTTGAACCGCACCATTGCTGCGGTCTTTCATCTGGTGTACTAAGCTAATTCTACATTAGCTACCATTTTTGTTTGGTTCTTTTGGCTCCTTTAAGATATTTTCCGCCTCCTACTCAGCTACTTTCTATTCCGGACTAATAAGTGCTAAAAAGCGCAGAACTGCAGTCTTCGGATGGAATAATTGAACTGGATGTCTATATTACGTATTTCTGCTTTAGTCGCGGCTTGGTGCAGTAACTAACTGCAAAAAAAAACTAGAAACAATGTTGGATCCGAAGTTGTCTTCAGACAAAAATTTCGGATAAATCAGTCTTACCTTTTCAAGGAGTTAAGTGAAATATAAGTCTGTGGGTTTCGTAGTTAGCAATGGGTGCAAGAAAGTCAAGTTTTTGGTTCTTTCTTGCAATTCGGTCTTAGCCTTGTTTCTGAATTGTTTTTACAGTGTTCTTCTTTTTTCATCCCATTTAATATGAAACACTTGGTATTTAATATTTAGTACACTACTTCTTTACTTTGTATGTGAAATACATATTTCAAGGATGAGATTTGCAATAAAAGAATGATGCGCTACTATTTCTGAATCAATTTTATCTAGTTTTTAACACGCTTTTTTCATTAAAAAAAACTGTTATATGACTATCTTTTTCATTTTTATGTCTTCATTGTAACTTAAACGACATCCGAAAAATATCTCTGACGATTACGTTATGACTTAAAGAAGTTCACAGAATCAAATAACAAGTACCATTAAACACACATAACACTGCACAAGTGACAAAAGGGACACTTACAGAAACGACACCTGGCAGAAAATTCGCAAATGGAAAAATCACGTTTTCACGATCCTCTTCAAATGGAAATTGGTACTGGATTATAGTTAAAAGGGGAAAGATGAAATGAACTATGAGGGGCAAAAAATGTTCTGTGTCAGCTTTCTGAGATAAGAATCTACTTAGTTTTTTCTTCTATGAAGACAATTTCGGGTAATCCTTTTAAGATAAATCCGAATTGCAAAATTGTTACGTATTCGGGTTTTCTTAATTTCATTATTTTTGCATTTCTTTAACGGGATTTCTTTTAGATGAAAGATAAAATTTTCACGACCGTTTGGTGTGGAATTTTTCATTTTAAACCTGTTGAATCATTTGCTGGTAAGATCTAAGAATTTGTTAAAGCTTGGTGAATTTTTTCCTTTCTACCTAGGCAAAGAAATGAAATACCAGACGGCTATAAAATAAAAATCCCTATTTGCAGCTGTCAGTAATTTGAAGGAATAATCTGAATTAAATAAAATTTGGTACAGTCATAGGAAAATAATCGGAACAATTAAGGGGTAGTCTTATTATTAAAATGTGCATCAACTTTAAAATTTTCTATGAGGAACCCCTTTGTTTACCCCATATTTGCGATCAACATCATCATTTTACTATGTATACCTAATTTGTCTTTATTCGCTCCGCAGCCGTCGCCATCGCTTCACAATTGAATTGAGAAAAAGCATCTCGTAATGTTATAAAGATTTTACATACTTTTGGGTATAATATTAAAACCACTTTAGGTACAGCACAGATTTTTTTTTTACATAAAAAAAGAGTTAACCCAACAATATTAACGTCATATACTATATCAAAAATGAAATTTTGATTTTTTTTATGAACTGTGAAATTAATAAACGAAAAGAGATCAAATATGCTTTTAGCTACAATATGATGAAATTGAAAAGCAACGTAAATAAAGCTCAAATTAACACAAAAATACAGCAAATAGCTATTTCAAGGCTACGATGGAGCCTCTTCACCAGTGCAAAAAACTCAACACACAACCAGAAAGTCGTAGGAGATCTGAACGTCAACCACTTGGACACCGGTATTTATACCAAACAGGTAAACCAATAGGCATACACGACAGAAGACAACAACCAACCAATCAATTATTCATAACAAGCTAATTAAGCCCTCTCATTCGGGGAAGGCTTCTGCTTCCAAAGCTGACAATTGTTTTGACTAAGCAAAGGTTTTGAAAAAGTTTGGTTTCGATACTACTTTTTCTCCTCCAAACAAGATAAAGTTTACAAACATGAAGCAACCCACTGATTGCCGTAGCAACTGGGGCATTTATAGCATTTTCTGCAAGTGTGGTCTTGGTTATGTTGGTCAGACTAAACATGCTCTCAAGCACCGTCTGAAAGAGCATGAAAATTATGTTAGACATAAAGATCTTACTTGTTCATCCATCGCTCAGCATTGTTGGACTTCTGGCCACTGTTTTGATTTTTCATCTGCCAGAATCATTTGAAGGGCTACGGGGAAGAACGATTAAAGTTCATTTTTCTAAAAAAAAACTCTGGTTAACCAATAGGAACACGTAGATTATTACAAACGGTATTTAAGAGAAATATTATTCAGGCAAAAATCATCATAGTGAGTGAGTTTTAAAAGGGAAGAACGAAGCTAACTCGGGAAAGATTTGAGGTCTCAAGCTTTAAAACGCACTGAGGAAAATTTGTGCATGGCGGACTATGATCATTCTTCCCCTTGGCTCTTCATTTATAAATATTCTTGGGGCTATGACCTCGATTTTTGGGAAGCTTACTATATTTGGAAAAACTATCATTCTCTATTCAGTGATTTTGCAGAACTCCATTTTTTCCTGATGTTTAGAAGCAGTTTTTATAGTTTTCTTCTTCGAGTTGTTCGTTTTCTCCCACTCTTTTTGTTTCTAGGTTTGTTGATTGCAATGTAAAGAAAGAGGAGCATTGGTCAACAGAAGAATGAAATCACTATTGCGATACTGCACAATAGTTATTTTAAGGCACACGGGGAGAGGGAGGGGGCGTTACGTGATCAAGGAAGAAATGGGATACATGCAGTTCAAAGGCCCACTGGCGCATCAGACTTAAATTGTATAAAAAATGGATTTGCCTTAGAAAGGGGACCAGCTCCGAGCAACAGATAAACTTAGTGCAGCTGCTTTTATTTCTTGAAAAAAAAAATTGAACACGTTTTCCAGATACGACTGTAAAGAGCCCTATAGATTCTATGTCGAGAAGGTTACAAGAAGTCACAAACCGAAGACCGTAGAAGACCGTAGAGCCAATGTTGCGTCTTTGGGAGGACAAAACCTCCTACAGAGGCATTGTTTTAACATTACTGCTGATCCTAATACAGTAGTTTAGATATAGATAAGGATTTTTGAACCCTCTCCAGAAGGTATAATCTGGTTGCTCTAGTGCGCGAAGCAATTATACTTCCAATTTAGGTTCTTTTTTTTTTTTTTTTTTTTTTTTTTTCAAATCTGTAACCGTAATATTACGTTTTCCCAAGTTTGTAAGTAACTTCAGCCATTTCCTCTGAAAAAAAAAATAATAATAATAATGAGAACTTTGACCTTGAAAGTACAATTTTAAATGCGGTGGTGGTCCCTAACTTGTTTTTCACTAATATCTGTTGTTCGATTCGTTAGAATGCAATAAAATTTTGCACATGAGTTTTTTTAGTTTCAGAAACTCATTCATAAAGAAAAGAAAAAAAATAGTGGTTCCTATTTGAAAATCTGTTTTAAAAACGGGACTGTAATTATATTCACCCTGCAGATCCATTTCGGAGGGATATTTCACGTCACCATTTCAGATTTAAAGGTAGAAAACTAAGTTACTGTTGAAGTTAACCGGGATAGAAAATATCCCAAAGAACTTTGCAAGACATCTTGTTTCTTCAATTGACCTTAAACATTGAAAACCCGCGACTTTATGGATGTCTATTAGTTAAACATTAAACGGGGCTCAAATTCGACCATTTTCTCATTTTATAAATTTATTTTGAGTTAGCTATAACTATTGGAAAACTTGATCTTCTAATTGAACTTATCACAGGCTGTTCTTAATCCATTTTCAAAGTTTGACTTGACTTGACTTGATTCTCTTAATGCCTAGTGGCGCATGAGGCCGCTAGCGTGGCATTCCATCCCGACCGGTTTACCAGCGGTAGTTGGACCAGCTTGGCCAACCAAAGACCTTTATTTTAAAACTTTACCACCGCACTTTTTATCTGCTTGTTTTTCAAAAACGATTAGAGTTTCAAATTTATTACTTCTTGACAAAACCAACACTGTAAAAAAATTCCGAAACGTTACTGATTATTTTCATGGAACGTTTCGGGATTTCACCGGTTTTCATCCCCTCCCGATAAAAATCAAGTATCTCTGTCGATGGCCCCACTTAATTCTTATAGGCCGCGGCAATCGCTGAAACCAATTGCAACAAAGAGGGCGCTAAAGGGCACCCCTGTTTCCATTACTTTGCCATTGATTGGTGGATTCAGGGGTTCCCAGTGGCGCCTCTTGCGGTCAAAATGGGCGACGTCCAATCAAAAATATAAACAAACTTTGAAACGTTGATTATGAATGGTGGATGCATGAGCTGCATTGAAACGTTGACGGTGATTGGTGGATGCATGAGCTGCATCGGTTTAACACAGAAAAGTCAAAAATTGTCAAGGCACGTAAGCGACGTGCCTTGACGTTAAATCCCGGTTACCACAAATTTGCCATTTCAACTGCGCTTGCGCACGGACTTAGCTTTTTGGGCTTTCTGTTTTGAGATTTCGTGTTGCTTGTTTATATTTCGGCTGAGCTAGAGGCCCAACAAATTAATGAACGCAATTAGAATATTTTCACAGCGATTTCGGGATACATTATATGAAATACGGATATGAATAACCGATTATCTTTAAAAAGAAAAGAGAAAAATGACACTTCAATACTTATTGGTTTGGAAATATTTATTTAACGTAAACGTAACGCACGATATGTACTTCAAAAATGATTGGAATATGAGTACAGATATCCGTCTTTTGCGGATATTTTACGTTAGGCGTAAACAGCTCAGTTTTCTACATTTGTATTTAGGTTGAGAGTTCAGCTTTGTATTAGAAGTGATGCTGTAATTCGAGTACGCTCTTCTGACGTTAAAAATTTGGCTCTGAAAAGGGCCTTTGTTTCATAGAAAAATCAGACTCCGAACCCAATAATAATTAAGACTCAAAACTCAATAAGATAAATAAATACCTTTGTGCTGAACAGTAAAGACAAAACAACGTAGAAGAAGCACAAATTTGTAAATTACAGCAGACACGTGTTTCGGCGTTACAGGGAACGCCTTTTTCAATGCAAAAAATAATGAGCTTATAGATGAAAAGACATCCGACAAAAGCCAAGAGCAAATAAGCATGCAGCTTAAAAGATAAAAACAGCGGATTAGCCAAACACCAATGACAAAGTTATAAACCGATCAGGAACCAATAGGAATGCAAGCAAAGGCCAAGAGCTTTCTCTTAGGTTCGAACCCAGAAAGAAAGAATTCAATTGGACAAAGATTAAGCCGAAGCTTTAACAAAAAGAAAAGAAATTGTCAGTAACCGTGAACCGCAAGAAAGGAAAAGCTGAATGGAAAACCATGAAATAAAATAAACAAAAACAAAAAATATTCGAAAAAAGGAAAAATAAAGATAAATTGAAGAAAATTGGGGGGGGGGGGGTCAATCAAGACAAAAAGGTAAAAATAAACAAAGGGAGATCAATAAAAATTAATGGAAAAAAAGGGGGGGATGGGGAAAGGACAGTATTAAAGATATGGAAGCCAAATGTTAGAAAAATATGGAACTGCACTAAGATCGTTAACTAAGTTAGAACTGTTCCTCAAAATATGAAAGGATTCCCAAAAGTCAAGATCTGATGAATTGGGGCATTTTTGGATAATCTGATAAGAGTTAAAATCAAAAGAGTGATTCGAATCCCAACAGTGTTGAGCAATACTAGACTTATTTAATTGTTGTTTTTTCACATAATTTTGATGCTCTTTCAAGCGAATTTTTAAAGCACGCCGAGTCTGTCCAATATAGGCAAGTTTACAACTACAATTAATTCTATAAATTCCACAACAATTAAGAGGGTGAATAGGATCTTTAAGAGAAGAGAATGAAAGTTTATTAATAGGAGAGAACACCACCTGGAATTGGAAACGTTTTAGAATCTTAGCAACCTGATAGCTTACAGATGGAAAGAATGGCAAAACAACCACATTCTTTCTGATGAAGGTTCGGTTAAGAACATTAGTTTGGGATTTATTTGAAAGTTTTTTATAAATGGAATCAATCAAAGTTGGCGGATAGTCTCTATCAATTGCCACAACTTTAAGATAATTAAGTTCCACTTTGAGAAGTTCCGACGAAGAACAAATATTAATTGCGCGATAAACAAAAGAATTGAAAGCAGAATATTTTTGATTTGGAGGATGAGACGATAGTCTATGAGGAGGTAAAGAAACAGCAAAAGGTTTGCGATAAACAGTAGTTTCAAAACCAATTTCAGTACGAGAAACAAGTACATCAAGAAATGAAATGCAATTATTCCGTTCTTTCTCACAAGAAAACTGAATATGAGGATCAATGGAGTTTAAAATAGATAAAACCTCATCACCCTCAAACTGATTCTGGTTCATTAGAACAAAACAATCATCAACATACCGAACATAAAATTGAAACTGCAGTTTTTGGAACAGCTTAACCTCAAAATAATGCATGTAAATATCACTAAGAATGGGGCTAAGTGGGTTTCCCATAGCCAGACCATCTAACATAATATAAAATTTCCCATTAAAAACAAAAGAACGTTGCTTAAGACAAGTACGGGTAAGGAAAATTAAATCCTCAATTTCCGTATTGGTGAAATGAAATTCAGAAAGTCTTCTACGAAGGCATAACAATGAACCCTCGACGGGAACGTTCGTAAATAAAGAGTTAACATCAAAAGAAGCCATAAAAGAATTATTTGGAACGAAACTATGAATTTTTTTAACAAACTCGACAGAATTTTTAATAGTAAATAAATTGTGACTCCTAAGGGGAGAAAACACAGATACTAAATATTTTGCAAGTTTGTACGAAGCCGTACCAATATTGGAAACAATCGGCCTGAAAGGAATACCAGCTTTATGCACCTTAGGTAAAGCATAAAATCTAGCACAATTAGCAATAGATGGAACAACAGAGCGTTTAACATTTGAAGGAATAGACTTAACAGACTTGACAGCAGATGAAATAGTTTTTAACTCTTTATCACTAGGATCTTTAGAAATTTCAACATATGGCCCAGAAGAAATCAAATCATTAGTTTTATCCACATAAGATGATTTGTCAAGAACAACAATTTGGCTACCCTTGTCAGCTTTGGTAACAACCAGATCAGAATTCGAAACTAAGTCTTTAACAGAACGGCTTACAGTATTAGCAAATACAGGTTTAGAAATTTTCGAGTTAAAGTCAATATTAGAAGCTATAAGATGCCGAATCGAATCTTTTTGAGAGGAAGTTAAGGCACTAAATTTAAAAGCTTTCTCAACAGGAGCAATAAGCTTTGAAAAAGAAGGATTAACACTCACAGCAAAATTATCATTACATTTTAGAGCCCCAATTTGAGAATTACTTAATGGAACGCTAGAAAGATTAACAACAACATTCTTATTAACAACAGGTAAATTATCAAGAGGAACGACATGAGAAGATTTACAAAGCATAGCTAATTTCTTTTTCAAAACAATTTGATGTTTATCAGAGGAACGAAGGGTTCTAGACCAAGAATTTCTGTCAATAATGTTAAAGTTGGGAATGGAATTAGAAACCGAAAGATGTAAATCATAAAGTTCACGTTCAATAAACGATAAATGTTTCCTAGTTTCCTGGATCGAAGCTCTGAGTAAAGCCAATTTCGACCGAAAGATTACTTTGTCAATTTTGACAGAACGTGGTAAATTACGTTTCAAAGAAATAAACTTCGGAATAATTTTCTTGCGCCTACACTCTTGAAGAAATTTTAAATGGTTCAAAAAACGAAATTTCTTAATCCGAAGATTGGCAAACCCATTGATTTGAGACATAATCAAAAGCAAAAACAAAACCGAATGAGAATAAACAACATCAGACAATAACAAAATGAATAAGAAACAAGAAGTGAAAAGTCAAGATCAAATACAACAATAAACAAAAATTCCAAAAACAAAACAAAATCAAATTGCATAAAAGGCGGAAAATGTAAACGTAAGGCCCGTTTAAGCCACAAATAAGATAAATAAATACCTTTGTGCTGAACAGTAAAGAAGACAAAACAACGTAGAAGAAGCACAAATTTGTAAATTACAGCAGACACGTGTTTCGGCGTTACAGGGAACGCCTTTTTCAGTGCAAAAAATAATGAGCTTATAGATGAAAAGACATCCGACAAAAGTCAAGAGCAAATAAGCATGCAGCTTAAAAGATAAAAACAGGTGCTAGATTTTATGCTTTACCTAAGGTGCATAAAGCTGGTATTCCTTTCAGGCCGATTGTTTCCAATATTGGTACGGCTTCGTACAAACTTGCAAAATATTTAGTATCTGTGTTTTCTCCCCTTAGGAGTCACAATTTATTTACTATTAAAAATTCTGTTGAGTTTGTTAAAAAAATTCATAGTTTCGTTCCAAATAATTCTTTTATGGCTTCTTTTGATGTTAACTCTTTATTTACGAACGTTCCCGTCGAGGGTTCATTGTTATGCCTTCGTAGAAGACTTTCTGAATTTTATTTCACCAATACGGAAATTGAGGATTTGATTTTCCTTACCCGTACTTGTCTTAAGCAATGTTCTTTTGTTTTTAATGGGAAATTTTATATTATGTTAGATGGTCTGGCTATGGGAAACCCACTTAGCCCCATTCTTAGTGATATTTACATGCATTATTTTGAGGTTAAGCTGTTCCAAAAACTGCAGTTTTCAATTTTATGTTCGGTATGTTGATGATTGTTTTGTTCTAATGAACCAGAATCAGTTTGAGGGTGATGAGGTTTTATCTATTTTAAACTCCATTGATCCTCATATTCAGTTTTCTTGTGAGAAAGAACGGAATAATTGCATTTCATTTCTTGATGTACTTGTTTCTCGTACTGAAATTGGTTTTGAAACTACTGTTTATCGCAAACCTTTTGCTGTTTCTTTACCTCCTCATAGACTATCGTCTCATCCTCCAAATCAAAAATATTCTGCTTTCAATTCTTTTGTTTATCGCGCAATTAATATTTGTTCTTCGTCGGAACTTCTCAAAGTGGAACTTAATTATCTTAAAGCTGTGGCAATTGATAGAGACTATCCGCCAACTTTGATTGATTCCATTTATAAAAAACTTTCAAATAAATCCCAAACTAATGTTCTTAACCGAACCTTCATCAGAAAGAATGTGGTTGCTTTGCCATTCTTTCCATCTGTAAGCTATCAGGTTGCTAAGATTCTAAAACGTTTCCAATTCCAGGGTGGTGTTCTCTCCTATTAATAAACTTTCATTCTCTTCTCTTAAAAAATCCTATTCACCCTCTTAAATTGTTGTGGAATTTATAGAATTAATTGTAGTTGTAAACTTGCCTATATTGCACAGACTCGGCGTGCTTTAAAAAATTCGCTTGAAAGAGCATCAAAATTATGTTGAAAAAACAACAATTAAATAAGTCTAGTATTGCTCAACACTGTTGGGATTCGAATCACTCTTTTGATTTTAACTCTTATCAGATTATCCAAAAAATGCCCCAATTCATCAGATCTTGACTTTTGGGAATCCTTTCATATTTTGAGGAACAGTTCTAACTTAGTTAACGATCTTAGTGCAGTTCCATATTTTTCTAACATTTGCTTCCATATCTTTAATACTGTCCTTTCCCCATCCCCCCCCCCCTTTTTTCCATTCATTTTTATTGATCTCCCTTTGTTTATTTTTACCTCCTTTTGTCTTGATTGACACCCCCCCCCCCCCCAATTTTCTTCTATTTATCTTTATTTTTCCTTTTCTCGAATATTTTTTGTTTCTGTTTATTTTATTTCATGGTTTTCCATTCAGCTTTTCCTTTCTTGCGGTTCACGGTTACTGACAATTTCTTTTCTTTTTGTTAAAGCTTCGGCTTAATCTTTGTCCAATTGAATTCTTTCTTTCTGGGTTCGAACCTAAGAGAAAGCTCTTGGCCTTTGCTTGCATTCCTATTGGTTCCTGATCGGTTTATAACTTTGTCATTGGTGTTTGGCTAATCCGCTGTTTTTATCTTTTAAGCTGCATGCTTATTTGCTCTTGGCTTTTGTCGGATGTCTTTTCATCTATAAGCTCATTATTTTTTGCATTGAAAAAGGCGTTCCCTGTAACGCCGAAACACCGTGCCTGCTGTAATTTACAAATTTGTGCTTCTTCAACGTTGTTTTGTCTTCTTCAAAACTCAATATTTACCGAGGCGTAAAAATTAAATCAAAGAAAGCTTTGTAATTTCTAATTTTTATCTGTTGTCATCTCATATTTACTAACAAATTTAAAATGTTTTAAATTAGTTTGAGCAAGAGATTTGAAATCATCTAAGTCCGCGCGCAAGCGCAGTTGGAAATGGCAAATTTGTGATAACCGGGATTTAACGTCAAGTACGTAAGCGTATTTAGTGGGGCCATGCTTTGTCAAAATAGTTCCTGAATTGCTATGTTGCACGAATACAGAACTGTTACTGTTATGAAATGTATTTTTAGCTCCAAGTCTAAATATTAACTGGACGTATTTGTTAAGTGTATCGACTTCAGAGCAATTACTGCTCATCCTGCTTGACCAAGGGGGGCTTGAGGGGTTAAATCGAGACCCACGTGATAACAGGCCAGACAACTCCCCTCCCCCCCCCCCCCCGCTTCGTTACGCCACCAGTAGTCGATCTTTGAACTTGGCGCGAAACTTTGAAAGCAGTGCAGTCTACCAGTTAAACAATAGTGCTTCTTGGTCTGGTTGAAATAGATAATATTAACTTCGGCTGCACATTTTTGAATACAATACTGTTGGATTTATCTCATCCTTTCCACGTACCGGAATGTAGAGGCAATTAAAAATATATATATATAATATAAGTTTCTGCTGAGTGAATTTGAGTCAGCGATTTCCGCTTCCGAACAACCTGCATGTGAAGAAAAAAGGTGGGCGTCTCATGGAATAAATTTTAAAGTTCGGAGGTAAGTACTTTTCTCAGATAAACAAATTTACATTTTATGCAGTTAAGATTACTTACGTTTTCCTCCATTACACGAACAATTGTCAGTTTCCTTTCTGATATCTTTGTCTGTAATTTGTAATTTTAGTATACTGCTTTAATATTTGAAAACGGTTAACTTGCAACTTTTTAATTCTTTATTTTTTCAACTTTGTACACGCATTTATTCGAAATGGATTTTCCAAGCTGACAATATACATATGTCAAAATTTTCTGCAAATATACTTGTTGCTATCAGAAGCAACGTAACTTGGTGTTGATATTCAGTTAATATGTAAACAAGTTTATTGAAACAGGCTTTTAACTGAACTAATCTTATATTTTCCGTTTCGATTAAATTGTTTCATACGCTAGCATGTGTTATTTTGATCAAAAAACATTCCTTGATGGGCTTCCGTAGTTCTGAGATAGAAGATTAGATTTGAACGCCGGAGGTCGTGGGTCCGATACTCAAACATTTCCCCCCAACTACGCCCCTGCAATGTTATACAAACAAGCTGGTTCTGTGCGTAAATTAAAAAAATATATACGGTTTTTTTTCACTGTTGTCATTAAGTTTTATGATATTTATGCACACATTGTGGTTAAGTTAACGGTATTCATAATTTCTGGGCTTGCGAAAGATTAGTTTTGAGCAGTGGATACACAACGTGTTTTTGCCAAATGCTCTGTGCTTGTTTGTTTATGCTTAAAAAGGGCAAAATATCTTGAACTACATATTTTTTGAACTCCTTGGGTTTTCTGTTAATAAGCTTTCAGGAACTCTGAAACTGAAACATAAATTGAATTAAGGGGCTGTCTATAAAGTATTATGCAAACTTTTGAACAAATTCCCCCCCCCCTCCTCCTTGTTACATGTAAAGCTGTTCAACATGAGCATATTGTTATAAACAACGCGTGATGTCACACTCCTTGTTATCCCCTCCCTTCCCCCTGTCACAAAACTGTCACATTGATTTCCTAAAAGAGCATACTCAGCAAAAATGTTGATCTAAATTTAACATATATGAGGTTTTAAGTATTAAAGAAAGTTGGTAAAATGGTCATTCTATGAAAAGTTTTTTGAAAAAGGTTACTTTGTCATCAATTAATGCTTTTTAAAATAATTTTTCAAAAGCCTAAAATGATGAACTATTAAAGCCCCCCCCCCCCCACACAAGAATCATTAGCAGCAGAAAAAGCTGAAAATGGAAAAGTAGCCGAATTCAAAAAAAAAAAAAAAAAAGGCTGTTTAGATATTGAATACATTTTTTGGATGTACAACATACAGTATTCATGATGTTGTATTAATACATTCTTTAATTAACGTTTTTCAAGTTGAATTCCTGTGTAATTTTTCGAGAGTGCCCACCAAAGGGGGGGGGGGGTCGGAATCATAGTCTCATAGTAATGATAGCTTTTTCAACGGCTATAGTTATAAATAACTGTGCCCTTGAAATTTTAAGGGAGATGGAGATGTTTTGGGTTTTTTTTTTTTTTTTTTTTTTTTGAAGTTTTCATAATTGAAGGGGGTAGGGCACCGTCTACTTTGGGGGATGGCACCCAAGCATTTCACGTCTTTTGAAAAAGCATAAATTTGCTCAGCTAAGTTAACATTAATTAATATGGTATTATGTACTTTAATTTGATGTTATGTCTTTGAAACATAATTGCAGTCATGTTTCCCGTTTTCTTAAGAAAAAATGTTTATTTATTTTTTAAAATTTCATTTAATTCTTATTCAAATACAAATAGTAATATTATTTTTTGTTTTGATGTAATTGTAAAATGAAAGTTCATTTATTTATTTGAATACTTCTTAAGACTTAATGTTTCAATACAATATACGAGTAGTTAAAATGCGATTAGTTAAAAAACAATTTCCAATGAAAAATAAAACTGTGTTTATTTATCACTTTGTTTTAACATGATTGTAAAATTAAAATCGTGTTTAGTTATTTGAATACTTTGTAATACTTATAAATGTTTTTATGTCAAATATAATGAATTAAGCTCAGTGTATTTTTTAATGTATGATTATCGGTTCCTTTTTATGTTTTCAAATGAAAAAGTAGAACTTGTAATGCTACTAAAATAACAGAAGTCAATAATAAATAAACCAAATAGTTTTATTTAACCAAAATATTAATCGAAGTGCTCACTTCCCAATATCATTGTGGATCGACAAACGGATGACGTCATTTGCTAGTTGGATGGCCTTCCTATCTCGAAGGCCTCGGTTAAATATCTAAATCCCGTAGCTTTGTACGAATTGCAGGCGAGATTCTTGGTACAGTTTACTCGCGCTACAACATCATTCGACTAACGCGAATATGGTTATAACGAGAGTTTATCATGAACAACGAATTTTTCAATTAACGCGAGTTTCTCGTCTACAACTACGAACATTTTCGGTAAAGTAATTTCAGCAGAAAACAGAAGATTAGTTCATCACTCTTTCTTGTTTTTCTTTTTCTTCCGACACGTTACCTGATGTGTATGCACTGTCAGGGATAACAATCTGATCGCGCAGCATGAATCATCTTCATTTTTACTTCCTTTTACAAAAAAAGGAAGTATTGTATTCGCGAAAAAAATTTCACTCAAAAATCGGCCTTAATTTCCATTTGTCTCACCCCCGAATGAATGTTGAGTTTTTTTTTCGACCCGACCACACGTGGATATATGCCTAGGAATTTACAGACACCCGAAATATCCATTCTGACGACCCCCGAGTTAATTACAAAGAATTTTCTCGTGACGTCCGTATGTACGTGCGTATGCTCGTATGTGCGTATGTATCTCGCATAACTCAGAAACGGTATGCCCTATAAAGTTGAAATTTGGTAAGTAGACTCCTAGTGGGGCCTAGTTGTGCACCTTCATTTTTGGTTGAATTCAGATGTTCTCAAGGGGATCTTTTGCCCCTTTTTGGGGGGAAATCATTGTTAATTTCGATGTAAACTCAAGTGGTGTACAATTTGTCGGACACTTGGCGATATATCGCCAGTGTTTTGGTCGTCAAGTTTTTTCGCCAACTTGGCGACAAATTTGGCGATTTTTTTTTAAATATAACTTGGTTTCAATTTGGCCATTGTTGGTGATATTTAGAGAGTAAACAATTAAATCACATTAAAATTGCCAATAATGGGGAAATGACATTAAATTGGAGTAAAAGGAAGTCATGTGATGCACACATCAGCTCGTTTAAGTTATAAACATAATTACTGTACCTGCTGTACAGTACCATTACAGTCATGCATTTTATCGTTACTACCATGCTAAATGTACGTACCGTACTGTTTTATTTTGTAAGCTATTTCCAATTGATCATTTATTTTATTTTATTTATATGCATAACAAAACCGTAACAAAATTTTAGGTTGAATAATGCATTTTATTTTTTTTTTTAATACTAAAAATTCATTTATTTGTGTAAGAAATTTTTATATATTTAAGAAACGGTTTAAAACAATTTGAGAGGTGTTTACAAATGCCTAAATTAATTAGGTGTGTTTATAAAAAAAATCGTATAAATACCCTTTTTCACAACGCTAAACTTTAACTTACGCGAGGGGTCTTGGAACGCATTCTTCGCGTAAGTCAAGATTCGACTGTACTTGTTTGCAAATCTTTCATAGCTATTGCAACAATGCATTTGAAGCTTTCTTGCTAAATCAGGAAGGTGTCAAGTTATTATATTAAATTTACTTAAGTTTTCTCAGAAGGTTCCAGACACATGACGGGTTATAAACCGGCAGATTTCTGAATCCTTCAGAAAAGATTTCAGGAAGGTTACTGAATTTTTTTCTTATGTTACTGTCAGAAATTTGGCATATCAGCTGCCCATTTTTCCCAGGAACGTTTCTGGATGGTTTTTACAATGAATAACTATAGGTAGTTACTTTCGGTACGTTCAAATGTTCTGTATACCGTAAAACTTTCATTAACAAATTTACGTCATACATAGCTCATATTAACTTCTGCAGCACCTTATTTATTTATTTATTTATTTATTTACACCTCACCAATCACTCTACAGCACCTTAAAAGTGGCAAACTTTAGCTTCATAATTATGATTCCATATATGAGGCGTTATGTTGCTTAATGTATTTAATTCTACGGCTTACATGCTATATCAACGTCATATTTTATAGTGAAGCGTATTTTATAATATTAATCTGGATGCTTTCTGATTCACATCAAAACTTCTACATTTCCAGCTAAAAAAATTTTGAAAAATGAAAAAGCAAAAATCTGAATGTGATTAAATTGCACTTTAAATAATTGACCACAAACAATTTTTAAAAAATTGAGCATTGTGAGTGCATTTTATTGAATTATAAATTTTAATGTAATTTCTGACCTAATGCATCATTAAAAGACAAGTGTAAATGAGTTTTAAAAAACTAAAGCTACAGAATCAAAAAACAATTAAAACATACAACGAACAATAAAAAGACAGAATTTCGTGGCATGGATTTCATAAATTATCCAAGCCAAATACTCAATCGTTTTTTTTTTTTTTTTTTTTTTTTGAGCAATCCCGATTGCTTATTGCTTTTATTTGACTCTTTTGGCGTCCTATGATTTTATTTTCCCACTAGCACCCTCTGCAGCACCACCGTCGACCGACTCCTCACGATGCTGCTCCTCTGGCAAAAGCCGTCTCCAGGTTGCGTCAATATCCTACACTTACACGCATACATACACGCACGTACACACAGCTTGCCTTTGCACCTTAACAAGTTGTACAGTAGAACCTCCCGTAAGGGACACCTCCGAATAAGGGACACCTCTATTTAAGGGACATTTTTTCTGGTCCCAGTCCCTTTGAATAGGGACCTCCATGTATTTGCCTCTCATTAAGGGACACTGGATTTAAGGGACAGTCACATAGAAAAAAAAATTACAAAAAGTTATGTACAAGTGCATAAGAAAGAGTGAATTTACTATAATTCAAGTTTCACTTTTCCTCTAAAAAATAATTGAGGACAGTTTAACATTAACAAATGTTAAAGGAATAAGTATTTATTGTAAAAGTCTTGCTGTAAGCATTGAGCTTAACACTAAAAGAGGAGAGCTAACTAATCGGTCCGTTTTTTGCCCAAGCGAGTATGGCAAAAGAATCGCACTTTTAACATTTAAACTCAAGTTTTATCATGTAAAGCCTTTTGCCGTGCATTTTTCAAATCCTTAATATGTTCAAATCGTTGTGGCAAAAGAAGCGGTCTTTTGCCATTCAACAAGATGTTTTATAATACAATTGGTTTTGCCAAACTCGCTCGAAATTCAGACCGTGAGCCTCAGTGTAGAAGAATGGGAAGTTCTCTCTCCTCTTAGTGTTATAGCTCAATGGCTGTAAGTTACATGCATGATTTGCCCATCCAGATTTTTATTCAAGTAGGCTCAGCACCAAAGGAGAGGGCACAGAAACTGACTAGCTTTTTAAATATTTTTTTTATTATTAATATACAAATATTATTTAATATACAAATTGAAATGTGGACACTAATTGTGATTCACGATGTCTTGCATTATAAATGTAAATTACATAACATGAAGCAAATTCATAGATTGAATTGCTTCAAAATAATTGCTTTATAATGCAAAACTGTGGACATACGAAATTTTTGACTTAATTCTAATTAAAGAAATAATAAAAACTTTAAAAAAAACATTAAATGTGAATTTTATTTAGTTGTGTATAAAAAAAGGAAAAGTATTTAATTAAATCTAAAATATTATTAATTTAAGTTCATAAAACAGTTATATACTGAGTTACACTGCATGCATAAACTAAAATACCTCCGAAGAAGGGACACCTCTATTTAAGGGACATAATGTCTGGTCCCATTAGTGTTCCTTACTGAGAGGTTCTACTGTATAAGAAAAATTGTCACTACGGGCTGCCCGCAAGGTTCTTGCGGTGGTCCGGGTTACTGGACAATTTTCTATGATTCGTTGCTTAGATTAGACTTTCCGAGGTGTACTGAAGTTGTAGCATTTGCAGATGACCTTTTCTCGTTGATTAGTGCCGAGACAGAAACAGAACTGGAGGCGTATGGTAATATATGTGTGTCAAAAGTTGTGGACTGGTCAAACAAAAACAAGGTTACATTTAATTCTGAAAAATCAAATATTAATTATTTTCTCTAAGAAAAGAAGAATAAATAACATAAATATTTACATGGACGGCAACTTCTTAAAAAGTGTTAGCGAAATGCGTTACCTTGGTGTGATCATCGATAGGAAACATCGTTGGAAAGCATATATCACTGACTTGTTTAAAAAAGTTAGTGTTGTTATGAATTCACTATCAAGAATGGCTAGGGTAACCTGGGGTATTGGGTTCAAAGGCTCTGAAAATCATTTACGAAGGAGCAATAATACCTTTGATGACCTACGAAATCGCCGGTTTGGGTCGATGCCTTGTCCTTCGATTACAACAAACGAAGGTTAAAGACGGCACAAAGATTAATTGCCTTGAGAATAATCAAGGGCTTTCGTACAATTTCTTATGAAGCTCCTTGCGTTATCGCCGGCATTATACCAATTTGTTTGAAGATTCAGGAGAACACTGAAATTTACTATAGTATTAAACTGTATCCTCAAATTGCAATTGAACCGGAACTCACCCCTGATCACTGGATTCACCCTGCTAAATTTTATTACTCTCAACCAAGTTGTTAATAGGGAGCATTGCATTAATATTTTTACTGATGGTAGCAAAATAAATAACAGCACAGGTTGTGCTTTTGTGATCTACCATTGTAATACCGAAATTAAAAACAAGCAATTTAAATTACATTCTAATTATTCTAATAATCAAGCTGAGGCTTTTGCTATCCTACAGGCTTTAAATTGGATTTCTTCTTCTGATAATTCTTTATATAGGAACTTTAATATTTATACTGACAGTCAAATTCTAATATTTAACCTTCATAATAAAAAATGCCATTCGGAGATAATTGAAAAAAATTCGTCATGTTCTTTTAAGTTTACGTGAGAAAAATTTTACTATAGACATTCAGTGGATCAGGGGTCATGCAGGAAATCGTGGGAATGAAAAAGCAGACGAGCTTGCCAAGTTAGCGGCTCAATCAGAACTTCCAGTTAGTTATAAAAAGGCTCCAAAGAGTTTTCGTTTCAAGACAGATACACGAAAAAATTGTCGACTTGTGGCAAAAAGACTGGTTTTTTACTCAAAATGGGAAAATAACTAAAAGATTTTTTCCATCTGTTCATGAGAGATTAGACCAAAATCTAAATCCCTCATTTATACTCACCCAAATTTTATCTGGACACTGCAGAACAAGAGAATATTTATTTTAGATTCAATCACGCGACCTCCCCTCTGCGCTCTTGCGACCTGAATGAACTTCAGACTGTTGATCATGTTTTATTCTTCTGTCCTCAGTTTGACTTTCTTCGATATGAACTTTATAAACAAGTTATAACAAGTGGACTAACGTGGCCTCCAAAACTGAAAAATTTGCTTGCACCTGAGTACATTGTGCAGTTCCTTGAATTTATTCACATATTCCTTTTCTTTGTCTTTGAATTTGCAATCTGTTTTTCATCTTTGTCTGTCGCTGTAAGGACACCTGATTTACGTTTTGTTCTCTATGCATCTTTAGCTGAATGTAATTGATTGTGGATGCATGTGGTATGACTTGCGTCATGGAGCATGCTGTAAATAAATCTTTTTATATCTATCTTCTATCTTCTATACATATCTATCTTATACATATAATAAAACAAGATGTTTGTGTGTGTGTGTGTGTGTGTGTGTTTGTGGCGCGCATCCTGGGAAAACGGTAAGGCCTAGAAAGATGAAATTTGGTATACAGGTGTACTTTTTGCTGAAGTTGTGCACCTCGGGCTTCGATTTTTGATATTTTAATTAGAAAAAAAGTTATTTAATGTTTTATGTGTTTTTTTGCACTTTTTAGTACTTTTTACCTCACAGTCCACGAACCAATCGCACCACACAAATATTTTTTGCACTATAGTGTAGGAAATTTAATTTTAATTATGATGAATGAAAAAAATTTGAAGATAGAGCAATCTTTGTATTTTTTTTACGAATTTTTGAAAAAACCTTTAATTTGCATTTTTTCCCGGGTTTTATTTTTTTTCTAATATCATCCTGCGAGAAGTATCGAACCCTCATTTCTGAAATTTAAGTTGGTAATAGTAAAAACATTTCGCCCTCTTCAGAAGAAAAAAAGTTCTTAAAAATACGCAATAGTTTTTTTTTTTTTTTTACAATTTTTTTAATGTTGAACACATCATGTCCTTTCACGCATCAGTCGAAAAAAGCGTTCTTCAATCTTTTATGCCTGTGACGTCACTACTTGGGTTTCGATTCAATATTTAGGACGGAATCTTAATCGCAAGCAATGTTAATCTTTTTTTTTTACTATGTAGCTTACTTCTACATTTTCTGACGTGATGACCACGTGTTTTTTCGGCAGCGCTTGCTTTTTTTCTTTCCTTTTTTTTTTTTTTGTTTTATTTAGGGATTGCATTTATTTCTTTTTCCATCCCCCCCCCCCCCCCCCCAAGCTGGACCTTTTGCTGTATCTATACTACGTTACATTTCATAGTTGTGCGCATTAATTCAATAAAAACAGCGAGTTTTTTTTTATCTTTGTCAAACGCTACTTTTTGCACACTACGGGGAATTTGAGCTTTTTTTTTTTTTTTTGCTCTACTTAAATAAAAAAAAAAGCGGTTTTTGAGTGTTCTTTGTTTTCATTAGGAAATGGGTGAGGAGGTCAATATAAATAAAGATGGATGAGAAAATGTAGAGATAGATTGTAAAGGTAGATAGCCGCCGAAGGCGTCCAATCTTGGCGTAAAAATGTGAATGGCACAAAAAAAAGATAGAGATGCATTGATTAATACTGCTGCCAAATTTATTTAAACAACCGTCGAAGGCGGCAAACTTGAAGTAAAAAGGTAAATGACAAGTTAGCCAAACAGCCGAAATAGGTGGCTGCTTGCACATTGGATGTCAATGCCCCCCTCCCTCCCCCACATACACCATGACTTTGTAAAAACAATGCTTTCACATAAAAGTGGAAGTGCTTTTTGTTATTTTTCGACAAAATTTGCATGAAGAGTACGTCGTTTGTGTCTCCCCTCCCCCTCCTTTAAAAATATTCCAAACGACGAAACTGGAGACAGATCTAGAAAATATTTTATTCAAATTATTAATGATATAGATAGATATAGATTGATTGACACCGCCACGAAATTTATTTACGCAGCCGCCGAAGGCGGCAACATTGGCGTAAAAAAACGAATGATAATACTGATTTATAGAGAAAAACATTGATTAATGTCGTCGCTAAATTGTTTAAGCAGCCGCCGAAGGCGGCACCCCTGGCGTAAAAAGGCGAATGGCGTAAAAAGGCGGACCAGCTGGTCGCCGCAGGCGGCGAGTAATAAAATAAGATGTTTGTGTGTGTGTGTGTGTGTGGCGCGCTTTCCAGGAAAACCGTAAGGCCTAGAAAGATGAAATTTGGTATACAGGTACAGTTTCTGCCGAAGAAGTGCACCTCGGGCTTCGATTTTTGATATTTTAATTAGAAAAAAAGTTATTTAATGTTTTATGTGTTTTTTGCACTTTTTAGTACTTTTTACCTCACAGACCCCGAACCAATCGCACCACACAAGTATTTTTGCACTATAGTGTTGGAAATTTAATTTTAAATACGATGAATGAAAAAATTTTAAAGATAGAGCAATTTTGTGTTTTTTATGAATTTTTAAAAAAACCTTCAATTTGCATTTTTTCCTGGGGTTTACATTTTTCTAACATCATCCTGCGAGAAGTATCAAAGCCTCATTTCTAAAATTTAATTTGGTAATAGTAAAAACATTTCGCCCTCTTCAGAAGAGAAAATTTCTTAAAAATACGCAATAGTTTGTTTTTTTTTTACAATTTTTTTAATGCTGAACACATCATGTCCTTTCACGCATCAGTCGAAAAAAGCGTTCTTCAATCTTCTATGCGTCTGACGTCACTACTTGGATTTCGATTCGATATTTACGACGGAATCTTAATCGCAAAAAAATGTTAATCTTTTTTTTTTTTTTTTTACTATATAACTTACTTCTACATTTTATGACGTGATGTCCACTTGTTTTTCCGGCAGCGCTTGCTTTTTTTTCTTTCCTTTTTGTTTTTTTTTGTTTTATTTAGGGAATGCATTTATTTCATTTTCCATCTCCCCTCCCCCCCCCCCCCCAAGCTGGACGTTTTGCTGTTTCGATATTACGTTACATTTCATAGTTGTGCGCATTTAATTCAATAAAAACAGCGAGATTTTTTTTCTTTGTTACTTACTTTACTTTGTTACTTTTTGCACACTACGGGGAGTTTTGGAGATAACTTTTTTTTTTTTGTTCTACTTAAATAAAAAAGCGGTTTTTTTGAGTGACCTTTGTTTTTATTAGGAAATGAGCGGGGAGGTTAAAATAAATAGAGATGTAAAAGAAAATTTAGAGATTGATCGTAAAGGTAGATAGCCGCCGAAGGCGGCAATCTTGGCGTAAAAATGTGAATGGCACAAAAAAGGATAGAGATGGATTGTTTAATACTGTAGCCAAATTTGTTTAAACAGCCGCCGAAGGCGGCAAACTTGAAGTAAAAAGGTAAATGACAAGTTAGCCAAACAGTCGCCGTAGGTGGCTGATTGCATAGAAAGGTGAATGGCGTAAGAAGGCGAACCAGCTGGTCGCCGCAGGCGGCTAGTATATATATAAAAAAAACACACGTACACACACACATACACACACACATATACACACATACATACACACACATACACACACACATATACACACATACATACACACACATACACACACACAAACGCATACAGACACCTACACATACATACACAAACACATACAGACACGCATACATACAGACACCTACACATACATACACACAACTACACACACATTCATGCCTGCACACAGACACAAACACATATGCCTACACACATACACATACCCCGCCCCCACGCACACAATCACAAACACATATGCCTACACATATACACATACCCCGCCTCCACGCACACAAACACTCATACACACAACTACCCACACACTCATGCCTGCACACACACACAAACACACATGCCTACACATACATACACATAACCCCTACTCACAAACACACATACCCCCCACACGCAAACACACACGCCTACATACACACATACACTCGTGATTGCGAAAAACATAATTTGAATTCAAGATGACAAAATCGAAATTAATTTTTCTTTTTTCTTTTTTTTTTTTTTTTGATTTTTTTATAGAATTACCCACATGGGATATTAGCATACAATGAGTAAAGACGAATAATATTTCCCAATTAATCGAACGGATTGCTGGAAATACCATTTTCTTTCATACTCAAAGCTATAAAAATATATTACTTAATTAGACGTTCTCAGAAAACTATTTTGGCCTTGCAAGGATTGAAATATAAAATTCTTTCTTCACTGAAATCTGTTTTAACGAGCCAAAAAAAAGTAATTAAAATATAGAAAATCGATATCTCATTCTTATTAAGGTTTGTAATTGATTTCTTCTGCTTTCGTCTCATTCGAAGTTTTAAGTCTATAAAACTGTAATAAAATAATTCTCGCCGGTGACCGGATTAAAATTCAATAGCAAAGGTTGTTTTAGGGTGGTTCGAAAAAATCGATTTCTTTATTTCGGAATCGCGTTCCCTTTCAAAAGTTATAGTTTTGCATCCTCAATTGGGGAAAAATTATAAACAAAATTCTAAGTTGACATCTTCAGTTCGCGCATGAGGCTGAAAGTTTGAAAAAAATATGCCAAAAATTGAAACTTTCAGAAAATAATAAAATTAGTTTTTTTTCCGAGCAATCACGATTGCTTATTGTTTTTATTTGACTGTTTTGATGTCCTATGATTTTATTTTCCCGCCAGCACCCTCTGCAGCATCACCATCGACCGGCCGCCTCACGATGCTGCTCCTCTAGCGAAAACCGTCTCCAGGGTGCGTGAATATCCTACACTTACACGCATACATACACGCACGTACACACACACACACAAACACATACACACATACATACACCTACACACATACACAAACACATGAACACACACAAACACATACACACACTCAAACACATACACACACGCATACATGCAAACTCCTACACATACATACAGACACGTACACGTACACACACACACGCATACATAGACTCCTACACATACATAAACGCCTACATACACGCACACACTCGTGATTGCGAAAAACATAATTTAAATTCTAAATGTCAAAATTCATTTTTTTTTTTTTTTTTTGTATTTTTGTATTTTTTCATAATGCAACAGTCATAAATTGTCAGTATATAGCGAACTTTGACGAACGTAAAAAATATTTTATAGCTTTTACGTAAGATCTGTAGTTCGCGCATACGCCTTAGATTAGGCAAGATATTTTAGTCCAATTTAAAGCATAATGCGAAAACGAAAGATCTTTCGTAAAAGCTATAAAATACTTTTTAGGTTAAAACTACGCTATATACTGATAATTTGTAGCTGTTACGTCACAAAAATATTTTTAAAAAATTTATTATTTTTTGAAAAATTTAATTTTTAGCATATTTTTTCAAATTTTCAGCCTTATGCGCGAACTGAAGATGTCAACTTAGAATTTTTTTTCTATTTTTTCCCCAACTGAGGATACCAGACAACCACTTTTGAGAGGTAACGCGATTCCGAAATAAAGAAATCGATTTTTTCGAACCACCCTATTATTTAGGTCGCTGCTATTTCAAATCAGATGAAATGTTTAAACTGTTAACTTTAAAAACTTTAGAGAAATAATAGAATCAGAGTAGCAGATTCAGCGGTTTTCGTTGTAATTTTGAAACTCTCAAGATTTTTTTTCTTTTGTATAGAAAATTCCTCAATGACTGAAAAGCTACGTTAGAAACTCCCTAAATGATGTTCTATTAGTTGCGCTGTCGGCATTGCACGGTTTTCCTCAAAAATAACACTTGTGTCAAGCGACGCATGTTCATCAATTATTGTTAAATAAAAAAATTAAAAAAGCAGGGTAAAATTTTCTGACAACGTGTAGAAAAAAACAACTTTATGACTCAAAGTTTAGCTTTTGAACTCTTTAGATTTTTTTTTTTAATTATTATTTTCAAAAGTTCAATCATTTTTATTAATAGATCCCTCCCCGTAAAGATTTAAATTCCCGCATTTTCTAGCTCTCCTCCGCCAAATTTGGCAAAGATTCAACATAAACTGAATTTGTAAAGGGAAAACTCCCTTATGTGAACTCCTAAGCATCAAAGGACCATTGCCAAATTTGTTAAACATCCGATGCAAACTGTGGATTTGTGTAAGTAACGTACACACATTTAGCCATTTTTGTATAAAACAGACCATAACTTTGCTACGGGAGTATTTGTAAACATTTATTACTTTAAAATTTTAAATATGTGTAATCAGGAGCAAAATATAGAATTTTGTTTTATTATTGTTTTTAAAAATTCACTCATTTTTTCTAATAGTCCCCTCCCCGTAAAGATTCAAATTCATTCATTTTCTAGCTCTCCTCTGCTAAATTTGGCAAAGTCCAACGTAAACTCCGCATTTGTGAAAGGAAAACCCTCTGTGCACTCTTGAGCATCAAAGGATCTTTGCCAATTTTTTCAAAGATCCGATGTAAACTGTGGATTTGCGAAAGTAACATACACAATGGTGTTCAGTGAAAAGTAGTACTATTTGTCACTGAAATTGATGGAATAAGCAAAAAAAAAAAAAAAAAAACATGGATTCAGAAAATACTTTCATTTTCCCAACAGTTATTTTTCAATTAATTTTTTAAAACGTCCGATTCTTAAGACTTCCAAAATTAAGGAAGTCTTAAATTCATTTTCGTGTTAACCAGCTTAAAAAATTGGAAAAACTTTATTATAACTGAAATATTTTCAGATAGGGGCAGGTCTGCATCAAAATGTATGTCCCCTGATAATTTCAAAAATCTTTTCTTCTTCTTTTTACAAAAAAGGAAGTATTGTATTCGTGAAAAAATTTTCACACAAAAATCGACCTTAATTTCCATTTTACTCACCCCAGAATGAATGTTGAGTTTTTTCTTTTTCTTTTTTTCGATTCGATCACAAGTGGATAAGTGCCTAAGAACGTATAGACACGCGAAATATCCATTTTGAAGATTCCTGAGTTAATTACAACGACTTTTCTCGTGTCAAATGTATGTATGTGCGGATATGCGTATGTGTGTCGCATAACTCAAGAACGGTATGTCCTAGAAAGTTGAAATTTGGTACTAGACTCCTAGTGGGGTCTAGTTGTGCACCTCCCCTTTTGGTTGCATTCGGGTGTTACTAAAGGGGTCTTTTGCCCCTTTTTGGGGGGAAATCATTGTTAATTTCGATGTAAAACTCAAGTGGTGTTAAAATTTGGCGGACACTTGGCGATATATCGCCAGTATTTTGATCGCCAAGTTTTGTCGCCAACTTAGCAATTTATTTTTTTTTTTTAATCTGGTTTCAATTTGGCCACTGTTGGTGATATTTAGAGATTAAACTATTGAATCACAATAAAAATGCCAATAATAGGGAAATGACATTAAATTGGAGTAAAAGGAACGGAACAAATCTGATATACCCCCCCTCTTGGCGACTTTTTCCTGTTGGCGCCAAAAAAACGTCGCCAAGAAAACTATGTATGACGTCATATGTCATATGACGTCATATGGCGCTAAAAAAGCATCGTTCTTAGCGATGCTTTTTTAGCGCCAACAGGAAAAATTCAAATTATGTCATTAATTATTTAATGAAATTAATGCATTAATTTTTTTCCGTTGTTTCTCCGGGATACGAGCCCTCGGTAGCCGAGGTCTCATTACGAAAGTACTATGAGACCTCGGGCTCGCCAGGACCTCGCTGCCGCTCGGTTCGTTATCCCTCCGACTTTTAATATACATCACAGTCGGATATAAGTCACAGATCTCCTCCGTTCAGTATACAATAAAGTCACAGATTTTATGTGAAATTAACACCATTTTTGTGCTACAAAAATGCCAACCAGACCAAATACAAACTACCAGAAACACACTAAAAAACACAATAATTCAAAATATGTTCACTTACCTTTTTTACTTTTCTTTTACTTCCTCACGTGAGGCAGTGCACATATGTTCCGCTCTTAGGGAAATTATCCCATTTTTTATTATCATTACTTTACAAAAATATTTAAATTATGTTTGTTTTGACAAAAAAAATTCCAAAAAAAACAACCTTATTTTACTTGTATTTTGTACTCCACCCAATTAATTTCGCGAATTATTTCCAAAAACTTTACAAACATATCCTCATTTTTGTATTCACAATTTTTTTTGTATAAATAATAAGCTAAATAAAATTTAAAATCCCCTAATCTATTATATGTTGGTAGAGTACTTTTAACGTGTCTCCATGTGGATTCAATTGTGTTAGTGTGACATTTAGTTTCTGGATCTACAAAATTAAGTTTATGGTTGACTGTTAAATGCTCATACCCCTCCTCCCCCAATGTATCATATGCCCTCCAACAATCGGAGTGCACCGTCGTGCCTGGTAGTATCCACTGCTTAATTGCCAAAAATAGAGTTTCCCTACCCCTATCCCCAACAGCAACCAAAAAAGTTTTTCCCCGAACCCCGTTCAACCCCCCCAAAAACCCATTGTCCCTCAACTGCATGTCCCCGATTATATTTTCTTTTCCCAAATTTAGATTCATCAACTTCAATAACTTTCCCAACCCCCCCTATTTGTTCGGATTTTAATTCAATGTAATTTAATATTTCTTCATTAATATAATTTCGCCAATCGGCTAAAGTTTGTGATGAAAAAAAATATTGACTTTCAATATCAGCAGTTTTGGTCCCAATTAAAATCTCATATGTTATCAAAAAAATCTCCTCTATTTTCAACTTGCTAGAACTAAACCATGACCCACTCCTGATCGTTGCTTCTTTTCCACAAACAACACCCCCAATAACCTTTCTACAAAAAAAAATTAACCCATCTGAACATTTTTTTAGTTTTTTTAATTTTCATAACAGAATTACATCTAGAACATAACATTTCATTCTTAAGTAAACCAATTTCCCTTAAAAATTCTAAAAAAACCTCTTTATTTTCAATTAGTTTAAATATAAAAAATCTATTTAGGACTCCGGTACGTCCAAACGTTGGACGACCTGACGAAAAAGAAAAAGAAGATTCATTCAAAAATTTCAATTGATACTTTTGGACAACATCACAAACCGAACTCATAATTAAAATAGAAAATTCAACTAAATTAACATTAAAAAACAACAAGAAAAAGAATACTCTAAAAGCGGAACATATGAGCACCTACCTCCTACCACACAGACACGTGCAAAAAGACAGACTTCGAGAAACTACTTTCCAGCGTTCAAGTTGCAAAACCAGGGTTGCCAAGTTATCGCCTTATTGGCGATTTTCGTATCGAGCGAAAAATTAAAATCTCGCCAAGAGGGGGGCATATCAGAGGAGAGCCAAAGGAACTCATGTGATGCACACATCAGCTCGTTTATTTATATATTTAAAGATTGTTTTATTTTTCTCTTAGAGCGACGCAGCTTAAAAATTGAATTTTCTCCATTATTATTTTCTGTTATCTCCGACAGATGGCAATATAAACAACAATTTTAATTGACTTTTTGCTCTATGTTAAAAACGACAGAGCGATAGGCGTTTAGTATTACTGGGACAGCAAATACAGTCGAAGCAAAGTTTTTAAATAAAACTTCACCAAAGGATAATAATAAACCTTTCAAAAAAATTACATTTCAGTTTTAAGAAAATAACGCTTCTGGAGAGTACGATTTATTTAATAGCTCGTAAAAAAAATCTTAAAAACTTACGAATGGGGTTTTTATTTGCTCTTGTGAAACTTGATGCACTTAGAAAAGTGCATCTTCTTGTTCCTGCTACAATTCCACTTTTCAGCGTGAAAGCTTGAAGTAATAACCATTCATCACATGCAGCTATCATACTCAAAATATAGTTGAGCATTCCCGGTTAAATTACCATTAAATTACTGTCAAGTACAATTAGGCAGCTTTTTGAAGACGGCTTTCAAAATGCACTAACAGTTTAAGTGCCCCTAATGACTCCCCCGAGGCGTTTAAGCGCTTCATTTCCCGCCAATTAATTGATTTACTGCGGAAATTTTTGCTCACATTTTTCTCGCTTTCTGAAGCCAAAATACCGGTGCATTTTCCCGTGAATAAACTGCTGTATCTAATTTTCAGCAGGTAGCGATTTGCTTTCGTGTATTCATTAGAGATTTAAGGAATATCTAAATTTCTAATTGGTATGAAATATGGAATTTTTCCGCAAGTGGTTATTCACACGGATTTTCTTATCTTATGCCCATTTTTGTCAGAAGCTATTTAGAGGCTGTTCACAAATGATGTTTAGCGTTGAGCGGGAAGTGGGGGTTTATGAAACTGTGACAGCGTGTGACAAGGGGGAGGGAGTTGGTAAGAAGAGTGGTGGCATTGTGGCAACGCGCACTTTTTTAAACGAATACGTTTACGTTACACTAGCGGTACACGCACGGCTTTGCCCGTAGTAGAAAATTAGAAGGTCATTTGGTTCGCTTGTATATTTACAAATAATGGATGATGAATTTCTCGCCAATTTGATATGTTCATATGCTCACCCACGTTATGATAATTTGCTCGCCCACGTTATGATAATTTGCTCGCCCACGTTATAATAATTTGCTTGCCCACGTTATGATAATTTGCTAGTCGACGTTACGATGATTTGCTCGGGAAAATGTTCTTAAAATTGGAATAGAAAAAGAACGAAATCGAATTTTCGAAAAATCGCTTCGAGGTGCTCTTCCTTATGCTACGAACTAATTTTGTGCCAAATTTCCTATCTTGAGAAGTGTTTTGTCTCATTTCTTCAAAAATTAAATTTTTCGATTTTTTTTTTTTTTTTTTCCCCGATTGTAAAAGAATTATTGAATTTACAGACTTCGTTTTTGGCTTAAAAAATGCCAATTATTGGAGCAGTATATCCCGTTTTTTTTTTTTTTTTTTTTCATATTGAGTAGGAATTTATGTCGATATTTGGCCTGAAATGATCGAAGCACAATTTTTTCATTTTTTGCCAAAAATGGCAAATTTTTGAAGTACGATATCTCCTAAACTATTGGGTGTATAGAGCGCAACTTGAACTTAAATTGTTCAAAGTTTAATGTGCTTTAAAACGGGCATTCACATTTAGTATCAAAAGTTGGATAGTTTAGGAGTTACAAAGGAAAAACTAAAAAAAGTCCAAAATTTTTGCAGTTTTTTCGCGAATTGCGCAATGAGTGCAGGTTTTTGAAAGCTGGAAACTTAGATTTACACTACCTTAACTGACCCAAACAACATATTAAAAAAGAACTACATCGTGCTTTGTGATTTTAGACCCCTTTTTCGTATAATATGATTGGACTAAAGGTTTTCTTCTACAAATTTTGTGATTTTACCGTTTTATTCAAAAATATCCTTTCGCATTTCTAAAATTCTTAGCAAGTTTGATTTTTGCATAATTTACAGACCTATAAATGAACTATCTTTTACGAAACTGAAGGACCCAATCCAACCAGTCGATCAGTGGGGCATCTATCATATTAATTGCCAATGTAAAATTGGATGCGTGGTACAGACAAGGAGCATTAAAGAAGCATGAAAACCACGTTAAAAAACAGGAACTGAACAAATCTTCGATTGCCAAACATTTTTGGGACACAGGGCATCATTTTGTTTTTTCGGATGCCTAGATTCTTTGCAGACCAAAAAATGTAGGGGATTTAGATTTTCTGGAAGCCTTTCACACCCTCTGGAAGCCTATGTTCACAAAAATTTAAATAATCTTCGCAATGAGTCTTTTGCGTTCCGCATATCTCTCCAATCTTAATCTCTCTAATGAAATTTACATATTCTGATACGTCAAATCATGCCTCAGCACTCGCTGAGATCTGATTGGTCCACCCCAACAATTGTATTTAAACTCTCCCCATGACCGTGAATTTGCTTGCTTTGCACTGAGGAAGGAGGCTATTGTCTTTGAAACATGTTTACATTTTAAACTTTTCAATCTTTTATTTGTGCTTTTAAACGTTGTTTCCGACATTTATCAATATCACTTCATATGAGCAATATAGATGCTGCCGGTAATGATATCCAGAGAATTCAGTTTCGTCTTTGATACGGACTCATCAGTCGTGAAAAGTCAGTAATCGAGTTGGTAGCAGATGCCCTGTCATTGCCGCTGAGATTGCCTTCATATGAGGTATTCGGGAGAAACGAGCTGATGTGTGCATCACATGACTTCCTTTTACTCCAATTTAATGTCATTTCACTCTTACTGACAATTTTAATGTGATTCAATAGTTTACTCTGTAAATATCATAAACAATGGCCAAATTAAAACAGATTTTTAAAAAAATCGCCAAATTTGTCGCCAAGTTGGCGACAAAACTTGGCGAACAAAAGACTGGCGATATATTGCCAAGTGTTCGCCAAATTATAACACCACTTGAGTTTACATCGAAATTAACAATGATTCCCCCAAAAAGGAGCAAAAGACCCCTTTAGTAACACCCGAATGCAACCAAAAGGGGAGATGCCCGCCCAACTAGACCCCACTAGGAGTGTGTGTACCAAATTTCAACTTTCTAGGACATACCTTTCTTGAGTTATGCGACACACATACGCATATCCGCACATACATACAGACGTCACGAGAAAACTCGTTGTAATTAACTGGGGAATCGTCATTATGGATATTTCGCGTGTCTATACGTTCCTAGGCATATATCCACGGGTGGTCGAGTCGAAAAAGTGTCTATACGTTCCTAGGCATATATCCACGGGTGGTCGAGTCGAAAAAATAATTCAATATTCATTCGGGGGTGAGTAAAATGGAAATTAAAGTCGATTTTTGAGTGAAAATTTTTTTTGCGAAAACAATACTTCCTTTTTTGTAAGAGAAAGTAAAACGTTATGGGATGTAACTTACTGCTTCTTACCTATTCTTTTACATTCATTTTACGAGTTCAACAGCGCCATTGCTTGCGAAGTCTCGCTGGTGTGCTAAATAAATTAGCGCAGCCAGTTTAAAGGTAATCTCATCTAGAATGAGAGGATATCTGCCTCCGTTTACCTACTGTTTCTTCTATTTTTCTTCTTAGGTAGTTTAATGAAAAAAATCAAATTCTTCAAGTTTTATAAATGAACTAGAAACTATAGAAAAACGTGAAGGTATGACGGGAGAAAATTTGCTTCTACATTTGAAAGCAGCCGTGGGGTCGTTTCCGGAATTTTAAAAGTATTTTTTTCTGAAAGAGCATGCTTAAAAACATGGGATCTGACCAGTTTTTAAATAATTTGTTTAAGTTTAATATTTTTAAAAAAATTACTTAAATCGGTGCGCTTTCATTGTTTACAATGAAATCCGATGACATCACAAATGATGAAATGCCATTCAGTGTTGCCATTCACAGACCAAAAGATTTAATTCGCATCTTTACTCACGTGTATTGGCAACGATAGGGTTGATAGCAAGCGTAGAGCGCAGTATTTAATTCGCTACTTGATTATCATAACGTGGAAACGTAGTAGAAAGATGCGTCAAAATGCATCATTTGAGACGTCATCAAGACCACGCCTTGTTTGAAACATCGGACATTTAAAAAAATTAATTAAAAAACAACTGTTGGGAAAATAAAAATGTACAACCCCATTTCCTGTTTGGTGATACTTTGATAGTTGAAATTTTAGCCCTAACTCCAGTGGGTTAACCTTAAACTTGTGGATAGCTTTCATTGTTGACCATTTTTACGTTTCTTTATTCTCCTAAAAGGGCAGTCTTACCAACAAAACAGTTAAGTGACCTTATTCAGTTCAGCCCTGTAAATATAATGCATTTCCGGCATGTCAAATATTACAAAAACATATAATCAAATTATCATACCGTGGAGCAAGTTTCATTGTTGATGCACTCAGCGTTACATGATCATTCGCTATTATATACTAAGACCCCTATATATACCCTAAGGCCCTGTATATTTATATTAGCGGCTCTAATACAGTGGCTCCCAAAAGTGTTCGTACACCTTGAAATTTTGCAGTAAAACCAAAATAACGCGAAATTGAATTCGAATATGAAGTCTAATTTTTTTTTCTCGTCATTCCTATGCCATTCCAAATAAAACTCAGTAGTTTTTTTTTCAAAACATTGACTGATTTTATCTTTGAAACTTGTCAAAAGGCGAAGAGACAGGGAAAAATTACGCCACAAAAGTCATCGTACATTGAAATATTTTCGTATAAATTCATGGTTAAAATTATCACATGTTGTTTTTTATTATTTTTGCATTGTGTTGACACTGTAAAGTCATTTGGCTTTATTGTTCTGTTTATTTATTTCCTAATATTCTGCTTATTACTTTTAATGGCTGTTATTCGTAAAAAACAACAAACACCATTCGAATGATTTTTTCCCCTCACACTAGCGGTAAATTGGTTTGAGATGTCTCTTAATTAGTTAATTTATATCATTCTATCGTAAAATGCTTGACAACATGGTTTAAAGAAAGGAATCGACCGAAAACAAGGTAAGAAAAGGTCAACCGGCAAAGTTAACAAAGCGTGATCGGAGATTTAGTTAAAAAAATTATGAAAAATGCATATTTTAGTGCTGTAAAAGTTTCTGCAGAATTTAATGAAAGAAATCGTTTAATTTTCACTTAAAATTGTTCTCCAAGTTCTCTTATTAGCTGAATTAAATGTGACCTCCTCCGGCAGAAATTTTCTTGTTCGTACGAAAAACAGAAAGCTTACGCTTTCCGTTACCAGAATATCCCATTTTTAAAAACAATTATATCCGAATATGCAAATATTTTACGCAGTATCATAAATTTTGCCAAGTTTCCGCTGAATGTGTGGTAATGTAGTCCTTTGGCAAATAACAGTAGATTTGGAGGACTATTTTGGCTTTTAACGGTGCTTTAAATGATGAAAAATAAAAAATGGACCTAAAATGGCATTTTATATTTATTTAGTGGGCAGAGTTACGACAACGAGGTCTTGACGAAAAATTCAAAAATCTTGGCGCACGGCCTTTTCAAAAGTTGCATTAAAATGGTAAAAAACCCCGCCAAATCAATTAAGGTAAAAATAGTATTAAATTCTAGGGGGGGGGGCTGTTTTTCCTTTCCTTTATATAAAGTTTTATGTACTATTGTCCTTATTTAAAGGGTAATTTTCGAAAACTGCTGTGCTTTTTTTGGTTTTAACGGGGTTTTAATTCGATCTTTTAGATGTATTAAACTGTTAACCTTATTCGAACGGGAGTTTTTAGGAATTACCCATGCTAACCTCTTTTCTAATCTTATACATTTTCCTAATTCATATAATGTAGTGTTTTTTTTTTTTTTTTTTTTTTTGAGCAATCACGATTGTTTATTGTTCTCATTTGACTGTTTTGATGTCCTATGATTTTATTTTCCCGCCAGCACCCTCTGCAGCGTCACCGTCAACCGGCCGCCTAACGATGCTGCTCCTATAGCGAAAGCCGTCTCCAGGTTGCGTCAATATCCTACACTTACACGCATACATACACGCACGTACACACACAAACACATACACACACATACATACACCTACACACACATACATACACCTACACACACATACACAAACACATACACACACACAAACACACACTCAAACACATACACACACGCATACATACAGACACCTACACACCTACACACAACTACCCACACACTCATGCCTGCACACAGACCCAAACACATATGCCTACACACACATACACATTCCCCCCACACACACACAAACACTCATACACACAACTACCCACACACTCATACCTGCACACAGACACAAACACACATGCCTACACACACATACACATACCCCCCCCCCCCACACACATATATACGCACACGCTTGCATACACACACACACTCGTGATTGCGAAAAACATTATTTGAATTTAAGAGGTCAAAATTCATTTTTTTTTTTTTTTTTTTTTTTTGAGCAATCACGATTGCTTATTGCTTTCATTTGACTGTTTTTGATGTCCTATTATTTTTCCCACCGCCACCCTCCACAGCATCACCGTCGACCGGGTCCTCACGATGCTGCATGTCTAGCGAAAACCGTCTCCAGGTTTCGTCAATATCCTACACTTACACGCATACATACACGCACCTACACACATATACATATATACACCTACACACATACACAAACACATACACACACAAACACATACACACACAAACACTCACATACACACAACTACCCACACACTCATACCTGCACACAGACACAAACATATATGCCTACACACACATACACATACCCCCACACACACATACACACAACTACCCACACACTCATGCCTGCACACAGACACAAACACACATGCTTACACACACATGCACATACCCCTCCCCCCCACACACATATAAACGCACACGCCTGCATACACACACACACTCGTGATTGCGAAAAACATTATTTGAATTCAAGAGGTCAAAATTCAATTTTTTTTTCTTTTTTTTTGAACTATTTGACCTTCGACTATGTTGGCTATTAACCTGAATCGATTGACAAAATCAACATCAACGCGAGCGAAGCCACGGGTAAAAAGATAGTTTACAATAAAGAGATAAAAGAGGGAAGTTCAATGCACCGAGAAGAGATAAAATGGAGGGAGTGAAGACTTTCATTCATGAAACAAAGACTCCAATGCACGTGGTCGATTGAAAAGCCAAGCATTGGGAGAAATCAGATTTATTTCGCTAATTTCACGCAAAACGTGCCAACCATTCGTCGTTGGTCACGTGTGGTCACTTGTCGTGTTTGACAAGTCAAAGTCGCGTGACTTGAGATCTTTGCCCAAGCTTTTACTAAGCCAATGATTGGACTTGCTCCCTCTATTTATAATTCCTGTTCTATGGTCAACCTCTCGAGGTAATATCTCCCAGTCTTTCCTTTTAGTGTTTACTAAGAACAGGTTAACAACAAGAGTATTTCATCCATTGAAAATTGGTCTAAGGCCTCAAAAATTTTGTCAAGCAAAAGTTCTTTCTCGCTTCCTATTTTGAATAGAAGTTCATCATCATGGAAAACGGAACAGAAAGCAACTGGAATCTATAACACATTACATTTAAAAATTTTGTGTTAATGTTTCTTGTTAAATTCTTTTTAATTTGAATGCTCTGTTATTTGTTTTAAGTACGAAGTATCACAGATGTTAAAGGTCAGCAATCCGCATAACTTTATTCATTGAGCAATCACGATTGCTAATTTGTTTTCATTTGACCGTCCGTAATGTTGTGGTTCCTTTTTCAACCCCACTGTCCTCTGCATGCGCGACTCCTAGGTAGCCGATTCTCCTGGTCGGTGGCGTCCATGTCCTAGACACACGCACATTCACATATGTACACACTCGCGCCTTTACACACATACACACACGCCAACGTGCATACACACAGGTCAACGCATACACACAAGACCACACATACACTGTATACACACGTAACCGCCCAAGAGGAGGGGGCAGTCTGGGGGGACAGAAGCCGTTTCTAGAAACAATAACTCCATGATCCTGTCGCGACTTGTGATTGCGAAAAACATAATTTGAATGCAAAATTTCAGAATTCAAATTAATTTTGAAAATTCGAATATTTTTTTTTTCATCTACTATACTTCGATTTTATTCTCAAAAAGTTGATTTTTTATGAAACTCTTCAGTAGTATAGTATTTATTATTTTCGTATATTTCACTACTCTAAAATGAATTTTACCTATCAAAAATGTCAAAAAGTATTTTCACGCTTCCAAAAATAGTTCCAAAATTAAGAAAATTATATAAATATTTAGCAACTTTTCGAGTTCGAATAAAATTTAACAAGATACACGGAATAAATTATCACTTCATTTGAAAGCAGCTTTTATTTCTAAAAACAAAATTATTACTTTTGTGAACTCAAGTTCATTCTGCCTCAAGGCACGAGGAATATTTCAAGAATGCGACAGAAAACTTAATTGCAACGACACCAGAGGGAGCTGGTGTTCAACGGAATGTTGTCTGCATTCTAGTTGAAAAAAAAGGAAATAAATAAAGTTCTTGTAAGTATTCAATAAAGGAAAAATTCCCTGAAGGCTGGCAGAAAATTCGAAATCTAACAAAAGTTCTTTGCTATCAATTTAAATTATAATGAACAGTATACAGTAGAGGAATCTTAGCTCATTATATTTGTTTAGAGTCTCCTTTCAGAACGAAAAGTGTTCTATTTTTAAATGATGTGTTTTTGCATAAAAAGGAAAAATTCGTTTCTTAAAAGCGGAAAATATTTCAAATATTTAGTTTCATGTTTCTTGTAATACATTTTGGAGGAACTCAATTTTCAATTATATTGAGAAATAAGAAATTTTTTCTTGGGAATTCTTAATAATTTTTTTAAGTAGCCATATCTGTGGGACTCTTTTTATAGTAAACTATTTGCGTTGGCCGGATTTGCCCAGTCTATCTTGAGAATAAAAATTGTGTCAAGTGACATACACTCAAGAACATTGTAAATAGCGCACCAAGGAAGAAGAAAGGTACAATCGCGAAATTTTGCATATAAGAGGAATGACTTCTGATATGCAAATGATCCAAGTTTGGTGTCAATGCGCATGACTGTTTTCCCTAAAGTATCGGTGCAATTGGGAAAAAGTGCTATGTAAACCAGTGCATAATTTAAAATTTATAAATGTTACGATTGGATCATTCCATGTCAAGTGATCCAAAATTTGGGAAATTTTTTTTCCCTCACCTTTTTGTATTTCATTGAAATTTGGCTCATCGATTGTACCCTTCGAGGTAATCAAAAGTCTAAATTTTTAGATTTTTAAATCTTTTATTTTTTTTATTTATGAGACTTTGATTTTTGGAAAAACCCTCTTTTTTTCATGGATGCTTGAACATAAAATGGACGATAACTCAGCACCAAATATGGATAGAAAGATTTGTTAAAGGCATTTTAAAGTCATCCATAAGCTCATTATTTTTTGCATTGAAATAGGCGTTCCCTGTAACGCTGAAACACGTGTCTGCTGCAATTTACAAATTTGTGCTTCTACTTACGTTGTTTTGTCTGACTTTACTTTTCAGCACAAAGATATTTATTTATCTGAATAGTAAACTTGTTAAAAGTTGGTAAATGTTCTTCTTTAAAGCATGAAGAAGACTCCCCCCCCTCCCCCCCCCCGGTACCATCACTTCTATTTTTCAAAACTGTTTTCAAAATGTAATAAATAAATAAATGAATAAAATAAAACAAAATGAATAGAAAACGTATTAAAAGTTGGTAAATGTTCTTCTTTAAAGCAAGACAAAGTACATTATCCCCCACCCCCCACACATCCAAGCATACGGTTAACAAACACTACACTAGTATCACGCCTCACCTGATGCTTTTTTTTTTTTTTTTTTAATCAGACCAAGTGTTTCTTTTTTCATCCGAACTTCACAAAGTGTATTTGGTTAATTCACTATCTGATAAGGAAAGTTATGATTCATTTCATCCCTACCCCTGAACCAACCTTCAATTTTGGAGGGAGAAAAGAAATAGTTTACCCCAAGATCATAGAAAAATAGTAGTGTTTCTCCCCCGTGTTGTTTTAGTGTTCTTCCCTTCTTTTCACACTAAACTAAAAATAAATCTAAGTATCAGATCATATGTCTAAAATAACGCATAAAACTAACTGTCTTTCTACAACATTAGGAGTGCAGATGTTTTTTTTTCTTTTCTTCAATGCTAGTTTTCTTCTTAATTTTAGTTATAAAGGAGAGTAATGCAGCGAGATCTATTTATACATATATTAAAAGCAGTTATAGATCAAACAAATTTTGCTAGTTTGAGCATAACCTTCCATGTTGTTAAGCTTCATTCCGATTGCCTGCCCACCCTCCCCCTACCGTCCCACTTTCCGAAAGGGGAAAAAAAATGCAAATGAGTGGTTCTATTTGTCTGTTAAAGTTTTTCTGACTTTTAGTTTTTATGACCCCCCCCCCCATTTATAAGCCTTAGTGACTACTGATGTCTAGCAGCGTGCGTCCCAATTTATTACGATTATAACTCTTACGTGCCAGCTCTTTTTTTTTTAAATACAGTTTTGAAAAAAAAAGATAAAAAATGGTTGTATAGCGGAGGGGGGGGGGGGGTTACTAATCCACAAATTCATGTCAGCTCATTTCAAGCATAGTCATGATCAATTACTACTTACTAGACCATCTCTAGTAAGAGAACCCCATATTTAACTAGTTAGAATCTGAAAAACGTCATTATTTCATAAGTCAAATTTTGTTTAAAAATTCATAAAAATATGATCCTGTTGAGATCCCAACTTGAAACTTTGCACAAATAAAGATAAAATACACACAAACTTTTGAGATATTTTTTTTAATTCATTATATGTTTTCTGAGAAATTTAAATTTAAAACTTAAGTGCAATTTTTTAAAAACCAAAACTTTTCCGAAATTAATTATGTTGCATATCCTATTAAACAGCAACTAATGTACTTTAAAATGCTTTTTACCAAATCTGCCTATCTATATTTGGTGCTGAGTTATCGTCCATTTTATGTTCGAGCATCCATGAAAAAAAAGAGGGTTTTCCGAAAACTCAAAGTCTTATAAATAAAAAAATAAAAGAGATAAAAATCTAAAAATTTGAACTTTGGATTAACTCGAAGGGTACAATTGATGAGCCAAATTTCAAAGAAATACAAAAAGGTAAAGGAAAAAACTTTGGATCACTTGACATGGAATGACGCGATTATATCCCGATTGTTGGGAAGCCTTAATGAGTGAAGGATGCCAGGTCGAAAACGTTTCTCACAGTTAGAAAACGTTTCTCACAGTTCAGCGAGTTTGAGAGAGGTTTGATATCGGCATGAAAATTGCAGGCTAGTCGACGAGCCGTGTTGCTGCCCAGGTGGATCGTTCGAGTGTTCCGCTAGAAACTGTTGGAGGCAGTGGACACGAGATGGCATCCACATGCAAAAAACGGGTCTGGAGCGACCAGGAAGTCGACAAGGAGAGAGAATCGAAGGATCATGCGGCAAGCGCTCGTGGATCCCACAGTGACTCGTTCTATCATACAACAGACGTAGAGGTAACAGTTGTTCCTCGATCAATTTCCAGACGTTATGCAGCAGTGAATCTGCAGTTCAAGCACCCTTTTCGTGTACTCCCTTTAACACCAAAACATAGGTAACTTCGTCTACAATGGTGCAAGCCAGACCGATGTGGGATGTCACTGACGGGCAAAAGGTGGTGTTCAGTGATGAATCCTGGTTCGTTTTAGGGTCAGATGATAACATGGGTGTGGAAGCGCCCTAGACAAAGGTACCATTTAACACATTCTATCCCACGACACATTGCCCGAACAGCGAGCATAATGGTCTGGGGGGGGGGCATACACTATGATAGCTGTTTCACTCTAGTTGATGTACGTGGAACTTTAACGGGCCAGCGTTATATTAATGACATTTTGCAACCACGTCTAGGAACGTTCGTAAATGGCCTCCCAGGAGCAATTTTCCAACAAGATAATGTTCGCCCGCATACAGCTAGAGTTGCTCAAGACTTCTTACGTCCTTTTGAGACTCTTCCATAGCCAGCCCGCTCCCCCAAACTTTTCCTCAAAAGAGCATGCATGGGATCAGCTGAAACGCCAGATGTTGCCGTGCTACTCTGTGCAAAATTTAGAAGTGACTGCACAAAATTTGGGGGTTCATCGACCTCAGAACAACATCAGAAGTTTAATTAGCTCAATGTCGGACCGTATTGCGGCATGTGTTACTGCAAAAAGTGGTAAAACGTGCTATTGAAGTAGCACTGTATTTATCTCATTTCTTAGCCTGTATTTGTTTAATTGTCTAGATTTTGGGATCAAGTGTATCTCTCATCTATTATTCCGTACATTAAATTTCACTTCAATCCAATGCTTCCTTCTTGAGGCGGTATTTTCAATGTTGCTGAGTGTATATTCAACAATCAGGCTTTAAAAAAAAGAAAAAATAATAATTTAAATTTTGACATCTTGAACTCGAATTATGTTTTTCGCAATCACGAGTGTGTGTGTGTGTGTGTGTGTGTGTGTGTATGTAGGCGTGTGTGTTTGTATGTAGGAGTGTGTGTGTTTGTGTGTGTGTGTGTACGTAGGCGTGTGTGTTTGTGTGTGTGGGTATGTGTGCGTGTATTTGTGTGTAGGCGTGTGTGTTTGAGTCTGTGTGCAGGTATGAGTGTGTGTGTTTGTGTACGTGTGTGTATGTGTGTGTATGTATGTATGCGTGTGTGTGTGTGTGTAGGATACGGACGCAACCTGGAGACGGTTTTCGCAAGAGGAGCAGCATCGGGAGGAGCCGGTCGACGGTGGTGCTGCAGAGGAAGGCGGGGGGAAAATAAAATCACATAAGACATCAAAACCGTCAAGTGAGAACAATAAGCAATGTCAACGGCTCAAAAAACATCATGCAAAATTTCCCTTCCAAACAATGATGATAAATATTAAAATACTTTTAAGAAAATAAAATGCGAAAGATGGATTTTAAAAGCGTTACCATGGAAACACGAAATAAAATAAGTTTAAGAAATTAAATGCAAAATAAGGAAAGAAACAATGGATTCAGAAAACGTAACCATCGAAACGCGAAAATAAAATGGTTGACAACGTGAATCATTATGACATTTTTCGAATTTGATTTAAAAACGCTTGTAATTTTTTTTTCCTTTGAAGATAGAAGCGAAGTTTTTCGACCTTAGGTCGGGAGAGATCTAGAGTCAAAAATGTTGCTTTTTCCAATGGTGTCAAAAAGAAAGCTGTGGGACAATTCCTTCACTTTTTATTGATAGATTTAATGAAGAAAGTAGTGCCTAAATTTCAGCTAAGTCTAAAAAAGTTCGAGCTAAAAACATAAATAACTCCCACCGTAATTAAGTTAGAGCATTGAAACAAATTGTGTAGAACGCGGAAAATTCTACTCTTTCCAACGATATATAATAATAGTATATGCAAGTAATTTTTCCTCCCAAAATTCAGGAATTTATGTGAAAATTAGGCATAAATTGGAATAAAAAAATAAGAGAAAAATTCATCGAATTTTTCTCGAACTGGTCTGCAAACCTTTTCAGGACTTAAAGGAACAAACTGTGAAAATTTTAGCAAAATCGGCCGGGTAGTTCTCGAGTTTTGCGAGTTCAAACACACAGACGCTTTTTGGAGACTTCATTTTATACTATACTAGCATTCCAGTACCCGGCATTGCTCGGGTAATGGAATTAGCAGGGGTTAACAGTGCTTGGTGCACCTAGTTTCGAAAATCCCCTATAATAATTACTTATTACCTATAACTTTTTCTAATTTGGGGAGGATCCAGGGGTCCCTGGACTCCTTACATATATGCTTTTGTCCTTAACCGATCTTTAACTGTTATTAACGATCCTTTTAAAGTATTGATTATCTTTGCAAACACGGGCCATCCACATTTTATTGATATACCTTTGTTTGAGCAAGAACTTCTTTGTATACAACATTTTTAGTTTTTTTTTCTGGTGCTAAAATTATTAAGCTGCTTGATGAACTGACTTTGGAGAAAGCTACATAACATTGGCAGTGTGAAAAAAAGTCTTCTCTTAAATCGATACCTGCTACTTTTAATGTCTCTCCTTGTGACTTATTAATGGTTATTGCAAAGCATACTTTAACAGGAAACAGCACTCTTCTAAATTCAAAAGGATAGTCTGCCTGTGATGATGTTCTTAAAAACTTCGTTTCTAGTTTTGAAGAAATGAAAGCAATAGACAGAAACATTATGATTTGACTTGAGAAAAGCCTCGAAGAACCACGTGAGAAACAAAAACAATATCAAATTTATAGTTCGCTATCGACCAAAAGTTGAGATGAAGTACTGAATAATGATTTGAATGGAGGAAAGCCTTCGAAAATAAGGGATTTGAATTCAATGACAGGTTTTAATTTCGCAGAAATTAAGAGGTTTTAATTAATTTCTCCCGAACTAATTGAGATTTCGAAAAATCCTTTCTTAGTGGTTACTTTCGTAATCATGCGGACATGCCTGCCAAATTTCAAGTCTGAAGCTTCAGCGGTTTCGGCTGGGCGTTGATATATATATATATATGTATATATATATGTATATATGTTATCTCAGGACATTGATTTTTATATATTAAGATGTAGTGATAAAAGTAAGGTTTGAAAGAAATTCTGGAAGAAGGTCTGTGGCGGGCCTGCGTCCAGGAGACCACATAGCACCTACATCCTTGAAATTTTGTACAAAATTACTTCGGGCCCCGGAAAAGTGTACGGGGGTTTTATTTTTTTAAATTCGAATTAGGTTTTTTATAATTTATTTTTTAAGCTCAAATTTCGCGTTAGTTGCCTATTATTACCTCTTAAAGGGATGAAAAATTATTTGCATACTTTAATATTATATATTGTTGGAAGGAATAAAATTTTCCACGTTCTACGCAATTTGTTTCAATGATCTAACTTAAATACGGTGGGAGTTATTTGCGTTTTTAGCTCGAACTATTTTAGGCTTAGTTAAAATTTAGGCATTACTTTCTTCATTAAATCTATCAGTTAAAAGCAAAGGAATTGTCCAACAGTTTTTTTTTTTTTTTTTTTTTTTTTTTGACGTCATTGGAAAGAGCGGCTTTTTTCACTTCAGATCTAACTCGTTATTAAATAGTTTATGTGTGTAAAAAATATCCTTCCCCTCTACCGCAAAAAAATATGGTCTTTAAAAAGACACATATGTCTAATCTGCTGAATCAATTTTCACAAATTTGACATACATGCCATTTGCGTCGTCATTAAATATTTTTATGTGTAAAAAATATCCTTAGTCTAAAGCAAAACTTGTAGTCTTTAAAAAGACACATATGTCTAATCTACTGAATCAATTTAAACAAAACTTGACATACATGTTATTTACGTCGTCATGAAATAGTTTTATGTGTAAAAAATATCCTTCCTCTACCACGAAAAATTATAGCCCTTAAAGAGACACATATGTCTAATTTACTGTGAATCAATTTTCATAAAATCCGACATACATGCCATTTACGTCGTCATTAAATAGTTCTATGTGTAAAAAATATCCTTACTCTACAGCAAAACTTATAGTCTTTAAAAAGACACATATGTAAACATCTGCTGAATCAATTTTCACAAAACTTGACATACATGCTATTTACGTCGTCATTAAATAGTTTTATGTGTAAACTAGTGGTACCCGCACGGCTTTGCTCGTAGTAGAAAAATTAAAAGGTCTTTTGGTTTGCCTGTATATTTACAAACAATGTATCGTGAATGCCTCGCCAATTGGCTTGCTCGTGTTACGGTTCGACGTTATGATAACTTGGTAATTTACTCGTCCATCTTATGATAATTTTGTTCGGGAAAATGTTCTTAAAATTGGAATAGAAAAAGAACAAAATCGAATTTTCGAAAAATCGCTTCGAGGTGCACACCGCCATGCTACAAACTAACTTTGTGCCAAATTTCATGAAAATCGGCTGAACGGTCTAGGCACTATGCGCGTCACAGAGATCCAGACATCGAGACTTTCAGTTTTATTATTAGTAAAGAAAATATCCTTCCTCTACCTCGAAAAATTATAGTCCTTAAAGAGACACAAATGTCTAATTTAATGAATCAATTTCCACAAAACTTGACATACATGCCATTTACGTCGTCATGAAATACATAGTTTTATTTGTAAAAAATGTCCTTACTCTACCGCAAAAAATTATAGCCCTTAAAGAGTTAAACCCCTTGTCGTAACATTCCACTAGTAGCTAAGTATTGCACTTCAAGCAAACGTGTGGCTCAGAAAATAAACACCTTCACAGAGTAAGGTTTAAATTTAAATTCGTAAATAATTAAACCTGTCCAAACAGTCACAGCTTTCTGACGTGAGATGCGAAATTCTCAAAATATTTACACAGACGAACTAATCCCGGCTATCGAATTAACTGGAACTTCGACTGCTTTAAATAATGGGAGTAATTTGATAACCGAATGTCACGCTATCTGATGCATTTCCTGGTTTTATCTGTTAAGATGCCAACGGTATATATTTGAGAAATATATAGCGTTGAAATCCACTGTGAAATTTAACTTGCATTATAAATTCCTGAAGTAATTGTTCCACTCAACCTATTAGGAATAAATTTTGGGTCAGCTCGACTTCCAATAGTCCACTAAAGATTCATCTGAGAATGTATAGTTTGTTAGCTAAGATTGAAATTGCGTATGGAAGTTGAATTTTTGCTGTCATAGTTGTGTCCCAAGTTATTTGAGATGTCAAAAACTAATACACTCCTGTTTGTGAAAATTGAAACACCATGAAGGAAGCATTATAGTTGAATGAAACAGCTGGTAATGGTACAAATAAATGATTACATTTTCAAACCAAGCAAACAATAAAAAGAGATAGAAATTAATATTTTGTGTGGCCACCACGCGCGACAGTAGGAACTGCTACACGACTCGGCAAGACATTGATGAAAACCTGTGAGATCCCGAAATATTGCTCGAAACTAATTTATTACGTTTCGGAATTTTCTTACATTGTATGCTTTGTCGTTAGATTTCATCTTCTCAAATAAAAATAATTATATCAGTTTTGAAAAACTACAATTTAAAAACTAACAAAGATCGTGAAGACTTTAAAATGCGTCCTGAGGCAAAAGCTGCAGCATCATATTAAACTGGAAATACATTTCAACATTTCATAGTACTGGTCTTTTTTATTATTCTTTACTTCAAAATGCTACTGCATAGCAATTGAGCATTAAAAAGGACATACAGCATTTATGGTAGAAAGTAAATTATTGTCGTCTGGGAATAACAAACAAGAAGTTCTGTCTAGAACTAGACGAGCCTACTTTCCCGTATACCCATACTACTTTCTAGTACCTGATCAATATTCTCAAAAATAGCTAAAATTGCAAATTTTTTCAAACATACTTTTAAAATACTTTAAGCTGATTTCTAGGAATAAAATATTCCTCACTCATCAAAAAAAAAAAAAAAATTGCAGCAACTTTTAAACAAAGCAGCTAATACACTTTTTTAGATTAAAAAAAATCTTTAATAGCTTTCAAAATGAAAAATTAATAAGTAAAATTAATAAGCTCATTAAAATAAATACATCATATCAAAAAAAAAATCGTTTCTTTTTGCCCTGTTGCCAAAAACATTTTTTAAAATGAATTAATGCAATTACTAAAAAAAAAAAAAAAAAAAAAAAAAAATGTCAACTTAAAGAAATAATTTTCTTTGTCAAAAAAAAAAAAAAATCGTCTGCGCATATCTTATGTAGAAACATAAATGACTTCGAGTTTATTCGCCGGTAACTGAATACCTAAATTTAAACTTTAGCGTGAAAATAAAAACAAGTCATATCAACAATAAGTATTTCACAGTTAAAACCATAACTGAGGAGTCGGAGTCGGAGTCAATCTCATTTTGAGATAAAGGAGTCGGAGTCGAATATCCAAGAATCGGAGTTAGTCATTTGTCCATAAATTTTTGCCAAAGCTACGAAGTCAGAGTTGAAGTCGGGGAGTCGGAGTCCAATTAATTGTCGGGCACAGGAATCGGAGTCGGAGTCAGGTGCCTCTAAATTCTCGGAGTCGGAGTCTGGAATTTGTGGCGTCAAGAGCTATTTCTAACAAAATTTGTTTGAAGTAAATCCGCCTTCAAGTACGGAATCTACATTGACTTTCAGTTTCCCCGTAGGCGCTAATGTTAAGGGATTTGAACAGTTCAAAATTGAACGGAAAATTGTTCAAATCAAAATGATATTTTATATACAAGTTTTTCATCAAAAGCTTTTTCCTACAAAGTTTGTTTGAAGCAAATTCACAGTTCGGAATTCCCTTGAATTTCCACGTAGGCGCTAATGTTAAGTTTTTTTGAACTGTTCAAAATTGAACAAAAAATAGTTCAAATCAAAAAGTGAAACATGGGAATGAGGTGTCCTCGCCGAGATCTTTCGAACAAAAAAAGGTTTGTTCGAATCGGACTATTCATTCAAAAGTTATTAGGGGGGGGGGACAGACAGACAGACCGACAGACATTTTTCCCCATCTCAATACCCTACTTTCCAATTTTTAATTTTTCGATATTTATTTAATTATTTTATATATTTTTGAGTTTTTTTTTGTTTTTCGGGATATTTTTAAGATGCATTAAGCCTTCTTTCATGCTTTTTTCTTCTTTTTCTGACTTTTACTGGGAAAGTAGGCTAAAAACAAGTCATATCAACAATAAGTATTTCACAGTTAAAACCATAGCTGAGGAGTCGGAGTCGGAGTCAATCTCATTTTGAGATAAAGGAGTCGGAGTCGAATATCCAAGAATCGGAGTTAGTCATTTGTCCATAAATTCTTGCCAAAGCTACGAAGTCAGAGTCGAAGTCGGGGAGTCGGAGTCCAATTAATTGTCGGGCACAGGAATCGGAGTCGGAGTCAGGTGCCTCTAAATTCTCGGAGTCGGAGTCTGGAATTTGTGGCGTCAAGAGCTATTTCTAACAAAATTTGTTTGAAGTAAATCCGCCTTCAAGTACGGAATCTACATTGACTTTCAGTTTCCCGGTAGGCGCTAATGTTAAGGGATTTGAACAGTTCAAAATTGAACGGAAAATTGTTCAAATCAAAATGATATTTTATATACAAGTTTTTCATCAAAAGCTTTTTCCTACAAAGTTTGTTTGAAGCAAATTCACAGTTCGGAATTGCCTTGAATTTCCCCGTAGGCGCTAATGTTAAGTTTTTTTGAACTGTTCAAAATTGAACAAAAAATAGTTCAAATCAAAAAGTGAAATATGGGAATGAGGTGTTCACGCCGAGATCATTCGAACAAAAAAAGGTTTGTTCGAATCGGACTATTCATTCAAAAGTTATTAGGGGGGGACAGACAGACAGACCGACAGACAGACAGACCGACAGACATTTTTCCCCATCTTAATACCCTACTTTCCAATTTTTAATTTTTCGATATTTATTTAATTATTTTATTTATTTTTGAGTTTTTTTTTGTTTTTCGGGATATTTTTAAGATGCATTAAGCCTTCTTTCATGCTTTTTTCTTCTTTTTCTGACTTTTACTGGGAAAGTAGGCTAAAAAGGAAATTCAGCTTTTCTTTTCCATACAAAGCCGTAATAACCGAAGTAACAAAAAACATAGATGCTTGGTCTCCTCTTACGTAAGTTACAGAAAACTTTCAGTTCAGTTTTTCCTTCCATAATGTTCCTTTTAATTAGTTAATTAATCCGCTGTCCTTAATTGACGCAACGCATTTATTATAGCGGTGCTTTTCCTTTGGAGTTTGCAGTACTAAAATTTCTATACCAAAACGTTACTGAGAAAAAATTATACATGTAAGTTTTTGAGCAATATAAAATAATTACAATCAATAATATCGAAAAGAAATTTTCTCTGTAAATATTTTTTTTTCAGTTTTAATAACAACAAGAAGTTCTGTCTAGAACTAGACGAGCCTACTTTCCCGTATACCTGTACTACTTTCTAGTACCTGATCAATATTCTCAAAAATAGCTAAAATCGCAAATTTTTTCAAACATATTTTTAAAATACTTTAAACTGATTTCTAGGAATAAAATATTCCTCACTCCTCTAAAAAAATTAGTTGCGTAAAAAAAAAAAAAAAAAAAAAAAAAAAAAAAAGCAGCTAATACACTTTTTTCCATTAAAAAAATCTTTAACAGCTTTCAAAACGAAAAAATAATAATTAAAATTAATAAGCTCATTAAAAAAAATTCAACATATCAAAAAAAAAATCGTTTCTTTTTCCCCTGTTGCCAAAAACAATTTTTTTAATGAATTAACGCACTTACCAAAATAAATTAAAACAATAAAATGTCAACTTAAAGAAATAATTTTCATTGTCAAAAACAAAAATCGTCTGCGCATATCTTTATGTAGAAACATAAATGACTTCGAGTTTATTCGCCGAAAACTGAAAACCTAAATTAAAACTTTAGCGTAAAAATAAAAACAAGTCATATCAACAATAATTATTTCACAGTCAAAACCAGAGCTGAGGAGTCGGAGTCGGAGTCAATCTCATTTTGGGGTAAAGGAGTCGGAGTCGAATATCTAAGAATCGGAGTATGTCATTTGTCCTCCGTGTATAAATTTTTGCCAAAGCTACGAAGTCAGAGTCGAAGTCGGGGAGTCGGAGTCCGATTAATTGTCGGACACAGGAATCGGAGTCGGAGTCAGGTGCCTCTAAATTATCGGAGTCGGAGTCTGGAGTTTGGCGTCAAGAGCTATTTCCAACAAAATTTGTTTGAAGTAAATCCGCCTTCAAGTACGGAATCTACATTGACTTTCAGTTTTCCCATAGGCGCTAATGTTAAGGAATTTGAACTGTTCAAAATTGAACGGAAAATTGTTCAAATCAAAAAGATATTTTATATACAAGTTTTTCATCACAAGTTTTTTCCTACAAAGTTTGTTTGAAGCAAATTCGCCTCACAGTTCGGAATTGCCTTGAATTTCCCCATAGGAGCTAATGTTAAGTTTTTTTGAACTGTTCAAAATTGAACAAAAAATAGTTCAAATCAAAAAGTGAAACATGGGAATGAGGTGTCCTCGCCGAGATCTTTCGAACAAAAAAAAGTTTGTTCAAATCGGACTATTCATTCAAAAGTTATTAGGGGGGGACAGACAGACAGACCGACAGACAGACCGACAGACATTTTTCCCCATCTCAATACCCTACTTTCCAATTTTTAATTTTTTGATATTTATTTAATTATTTTATTTATTTACTAGTGGCACCCGCACGGCTTCGCCCGTAATAGAAAAATTAAAGGTCTTTTGGTTCGCTTGTATATTTACAAATGATGTATGGTGAATTTTCTCGCCAATTGGCTTGTACCGACGTTACAGTTCCACGTTATGATAATTTCGTATCTCGCCAATTGGCTTGTGCCCATGTTACGATTCCACGTTATGATAATTTCGTAATTTATGATAGTTTTTTTTTCTTAAAATTTGAATAAAAAAAGAACCACATCGAATTTTCGAAAAATCGCTTCGAGGTGCACACCCCCATGCTACATACTAACTTTGTGCCAAATTTCATGAAAATCGGCCGAACGGTTTAAGCGCTATGCGCGTCACAGACATCCTACGGACATCCTACAGACATCCTACAGACATCCTCCGGACAGAGAGACTTACTGCTTTATTATTAGTAAAGATGACTTTTTTTTTGTTTTTTGGGACATTTTTAAGATGCATTAAGCCTTCTTTCATGCTTTTTTCTTCTTTTTCTCACTTTTACTGGGAAAGTAGGCTAAAAAGACAGACGAGATTTGCTATCTCTCACTCTTTTTTGGCTCGGTAGTGTCAAAAATGTTAACAAAAGTTCTGAAATTACAAGTTTTTATTCCAGTCGTGTGCGTACTGCTGCAATTTAACCTAAATTTCTCTCAGAAGGAAATCCTGTTTCGCCAAAGATGCAGAAAATCAAATCTAATAGTGTCCCATAAAGTTTTCCAATATCTCGCTTTGATAACTTGGCAAGATCCCAGGATTGAGCATCAGTTCTTTTTAACATTTAATGCAGATAAACGTGATTTATAAAAGTTAAGCTGTACGTGTTTTGAATTTACATTGGATTTAGCTTGTTTTGAAGTTCATCTCTAATCTAAAACTGTACGTTATTATGTGTCCATAGTAAAAAAAATGCTTGTACATATTACTTATGCAAAGCTGCTTTGTTTCAAAAGTTTAGGAAAATTGCCGCAAATATATATTTTTTGCTTATTTATTTTTTTTTTTAACTTCATGAAAAATTTATGAACATTGCTACATTTTTCATTTTTGTTTTCGTTATTTATTTCGTTCGGCTCATAGCAGTTTTTAAATTGTTGTTTTATTATCTCATTATTATTATTATTATTATTATTATTATTATTATTATTATTATTATTAAGAAAAACAGCAGCAATTAAACAAAATCAAAGGAGCAAAAACTTTAAAAAAATTGAACCAAAGTTGACCATTGTAATCATTAGTACTTAAATGTACAATTTGTATCTTGACTTCTTTTAATTTCATACTCTTTATCTATTTTTACTTACTTATTTTTTCCCCTTTTTTATTATTTTATGTATTGATTTATTTATTTATTTTTACGTTGGAGAGATGTTGTAAGCTTTGAGCATCAGAACTTACAGAATCTATGGCAGGGAAACAGTGCTCTAAAAAATACTTACGAGGGGAGGGACAAGGAGGCAACTGCCTCCTCACTTCCAAAAGTAAGATTCCTTGCCCCCTCACTTTCAGAGTTAAAAATGGATTTAGCTTGTTTTGAAGTTCATTTCTAATCTAAAACTGTAAGTTATTATGTGTCCATAGTAAAAAAAAAAAATGCTTGTACATATTACATATGCAAAGCTGCTTTGTTTCAAAAGTTTAGGAAAATTGCCGCAACTATATATTTTTTGCTTATTTATTTATTTATTTATTTATTTTTTGCTTCATGAAAAATTTATGAACATTGCTACATTTTTCATTTTTGTTTTCGTTATTTATTTCGTTCGGCTCATAGCAGTTTTTAAATTGTTTTTTATTATCTCATTATTATTATTATTATTATTATTATTATTAAAAAACAGCAGCAATTAAACAAAATCAGAGGAGCAAAAACTTTAAAAAAATTGAACCAAAGTTGACCATTGTAATCATTAGTACTTAAATGTACAGTCATAGAAAAAAAACGAAACACTTTTAATTATTCGGCCATTATACATGCTAGAAAGGAAACAAAGGTGTCATCCGACTTGGTTTAAAGTCTTCTTTAAAACTATGTAGGTAAAATTTTGATAAGGGACCATATACAAAGCAAAACGAGCACCAACTCTTGATTTTTAAATAAGAACCCCTATTTTTTGCTACATAATTATATTTAGACCACAAAAAACAGCCAGGGTACGAAATTTCACTGCATTCCGTGCAGTAGAACAGGAGTTATTAACGAAAAACGTTTTAGGGACCGTCACCACATTGAAAACGTTTCTTTCAAGGTCACGGCTTATCAAGTAACGGAATGTAAACAAAGAAAAGAACGAGATTATCCAGCTCAATTCATGATTTTTGAAATTCTCTCTTTTTTCAGTAATTCGATACTTTTTGGGACGATAATGTTGCGCCAAAAAGCGATTTACGGTCAAAAACTTTTTTTTTTTTTGAAAAAAAAAGTTAAAATATTTACAGATTTTTGTCTATCAGGATTAACCTAAGAATGACGGACCGGGTTTGACTGATCCATCGTATAGATCGTTGTTTAGTAAATCGAATAAGGACAAATTAAAATTAATGGAACTTTTTGCCTTTTCTAATATGAACCTATTGGATTGCTTATATAATCTTTCAGCAAATTAGCCTCAAAGAAATGTAAATATCAAACCTTATACCTAGAATCATCATGTGAATATGTTTGATAAATGTATTGCACCTATGTTACAGGTTTATTTTGGAATGAATAGAAAGTCTTTTGATGTCAAATGGAATTGCGCGTTTTTAATTTCGCAGAACATCGACAGAAATTTGGGCCATCGCACACAAAAATATAAAAAATATACCGCACAACGTGGGAAGACGCAGCATTAAATAGATTGGAGACACGAGCGAAGCAAGGTTTATTTATTCCGTGAAAATTTGCTCTATATACATAAAATGAACGAAGTATCAATCTGAAAAATAAAACAGAAACAGGAGAATATAAATACCCGTTAATGAGCAAACTGTTCATACTCGAACTTTATTTGGTAAAAATTTGGTTATATGAATTAACACTGTGAACAAACACGGTAATTGTTCTAGCGGCTTTTTTGTAATAAAAAAAAAAGAGAATTTGTTTCAAATCCAAATTTGATGCGAAAGATCATAATGCGTGGTAATATTAAAAAAATATAACACAATTGACGGTTTTAGTTAAACATGTAATGGCTCTTAAAAGCAATTTAGGAAAGTAATGTCCCAATGCTGTTTCTAGCAACGGGATTCGAGATGGTCCAACCCGTAATTTAAAAAGACAAAAGTTATTTTAGCTTAAACAAAGATGAACCGAAATCAGACTTCTTGTCATTTCTTCGATTTTGTAACTTAACACATGAAAACAAAGCTTAGTATTTTCATTAAATTACCGCCCATTAGCCAGGGCTAAAGCAAAAATACATGGTGGTGTATTTCATGTAAAGCTTATTATTATTTGGTATTGTTTCGCGTACTATATACTTGCAAATGAACATTTCTTATAGCCTGAGGCTATCGCACCTATAGCAATATTACACGAAGCATACCCGACAGGTAAATTTAATCTATCCAGAGACTACAATTTCATCCTTGCTACGGATTTCGCAGACTGGAATCGAAACTATTCGGGCGGGATGCAGAAGTCACCTCATTGAAGCTAAGAGTGCGAATAAACTGGTAGGTAAAGTAAATTTATTTGTTGTATGTTTACGGCATCTCACTGGTGAGATAAATTTTCTTCATCCACCAGTTTTTAGACACTCTCGGCTTCAATGACATGACACCTGCTTCATTGCTCGGTTAAACCAGGTGTTTGGTAAAGGGCTGTTGTGCTCATTATTAGGACCCACTGCAGCCATCGAATGGGATAACCAAACCTTAGTGGAGACGCGGGCCACATTTAGCCCTCGCAGCTGGTCCGTGTGGCCCGTTGTTTGCTTAACGAGTAAGACCAGAAAGTTGAATTAGAGTGCCAGTGTCATAAAGTTGGAGACGAATATTCAGATATTAAATTCTGAAAAACATGCATTTAATAAGATAGGCACCTAGTAGTTGATAACAATAATTTTTTACAACTCTTTTTTTTGTCGATATTTCTCCACGTTATTAAAAAAAATTGAAATTTTTTCTTTGTCTTGCAAGAATAGAATTTAATGTGAAATGCACAGACAATGACCGAGAAAATAAATAGAAAAAAAAATATTTAAATTATAATTAAGAATAGACAAAAACTCAACTTAATCTAACACGCAAATTAATGTTTTGTTAAATTTTTGACGAAGTCAAAAAAAAAAAGTTCACAATTAGCTACAACTACTACTTTCGTGCAGAATGAGGCTCAAAGCACGCGGCCCTCTACTGCTACTAAAATTTCCTCTCCTACCACACTGAAAATTATTCAAACACTTTACAAATAATAATAATAATAATTCCTAAAAACCAGTAAACTTATCTAAGAGCAAATATTACCTATTGACTCATCTGGATACTGTTAAAGGCGAAACTTAACACTGTCGGCTATTTTTCGAGTGCTTTTTCCCGATTTAGACAAGGCAATAATTTTTCCTTTTAGCAAATTATTACCGGGAAGAGCCAATAATTCTACACTGTCTATTGCAAAAAAAAATAATAATAATAATAATTTGAATTTTGTCATCTTGAATTCAAATTATGTTTTTTGCAATCACGAGAGTGTGTATCTAGGCGTGTGTGTTTGTGTGTGGGGGGTATGTGTGTGTGTATTAGCACGTGTGTTTGTGTCTGTGTGCAGGCATGAGTGTGTGGGTAGTTGTGTGTGGGGGGGGGGGGGTATGTGCATGCGTGTATAGGCATATGTGTTTGTGTCTGTGTGCAGTCATTAGTGTGTGGGTAGTTGTGTGTATGTGTTTGTGTATGTGTGTAGGTGTATATATGTATATATGTGTAGGTGCGTGTATGTATGCGTGTAAGTGTAGGATATTGACGAAACCTGGAGACGGCTTTCGCTAGAGGTGCAGTATCGTGAGGACCCGGTCGACGGTGATGCTGTGGAGGTTGCTGGTGGGAAAAATCAAAGGAACGAAAAATACAGTCAAATGAAAGCAATAAGCAATCGTGATTGCTCAAAAAAAAAAAAAAAACAGAAGTATTTTAGTGTAGCTTTTAAATAAAAAAGTTCTATAAAATATTCTTTAATCAACAATGAAGTAGTGTTTCGCATTATTTACACATTGACGTTTGAATGATATCCACAAAAAACTGACGATTGCAATATTGTGTTGTTCTTCTGCAGAGACATCGAATAAATTTATGCATTTAAAAAATTCATAGACGTAATTCTTATGTAGAAAATCCACGTTATAATTGGTTTGCTTATTTTGTTGAACAATTTTTTTTTTTTTTAATTTTTTACGAGGAAACCAACTTTTATAATTTCTGTTTTAAAATAGTATACGGTCCCCTAAAGTGAGAAAAAATGAAGTTTTAAGCATAGTGCAAAAACTATTGAATATTTTGAGCTCAAATTTTGGATTCCCGCATAAAAGCTCGTCTAGATTGTTTTTCTGTTAAAACTTAATATGGTTTCAGATCATATTTTTTTCAAAAAATATTAAAATAATTCATAAAAAAACTAAAATTACATTCTAGGTGTTGTAAAGGGCGTTTTTATTATTGGGTCGTTTCATATTTTGATATAAAAAAACAATCTTTGCCGTGCCCAATCTAGTTTTTGTGTTATGAGTAAAAATATCAAAATACGTTTTAACGTTACGAGAGGAATTTTTCAAAACTCGATTCTGAAGTAACGGCTGAATCGAATTAAACAAAAGTTTGCGTACAAAGTAAAAAAAGGGTGCTGATCACAAATATGTGATAAAAAAAGGGGGTTCTCATTGAAAAATTTGAAGTTGATGCTCGTTTTAATATGAAGACGACCCCTTAACGACAATTTTTTAACATAATTATGTAGAACTTTTTATTCCTGAAACAATGACACCTCACACGTGTCTCTAGTGTCAATAGTCTTTGAATACGATCGAGTGTTTCGTTTTTTTTTTCTATGACTGTACAATTTGTATCTTGACTTCTTTTAGTTTCATACTCTTTACCTATTTTTACTTACTTATTTTTTCCCCTTTTTTATTATTTTATGTATTGATTTATTTATTTATTTTTACGTTGGAGAGATGTTGTAAGCTTTGAGCATCAGAACTTACAGAATCTATGGCAGGGAAACAGTGCTCTAAAAAATACTTACGAGGGGAGGGACAAGGAGGCAACTGCCTCCTCACTTCCAAAAGTAAGATTCCTTGCCCCCTCACTTTCAGAGTTAAAAATTAACATTTGGTTGAAGAATGATTTTTCACTCGATGAATTGATTCGATTCACGAAAACTGGTGAACCAATTGCCTGATTCATGTTTGATTATTTTATTGCGTAAATGAAGAATATTCAATTAAAAACAAACATGACCTGAAAATGTGTTTTATTACAGCAAACATTTCCCGTTAATTTTTTGTTGAATTTGTGAACAAGGGCGCCCATATAGGGGGGCAAGCGTGGGCTCGAGCCCCCCCCCCCCCCGCCCCCCTTCTTACAAATTTGAACTTCCTTGCTTTCAGCACTTTTTTCTTTACAAAAATTGCAAAAATATTTCTTCTCCAGCCATTAATGAATAAGTGATTAAAAATGTCAAATTGTAATGACTCTAATCTGTCCTGAAATTAGTTTTCATGGGAAAAATATCATGCTTAATCATGGTTAAAATATCTGAGCCCCCCCCCCCCCCTTATAATTTTGCATATGGGCGCCCATGTTTGTGAACTAAGACATCTTTCTAGATTTACATTAAGTGACATTTTACTCAACTTATCATCAATTGTTTTACCACATAGCAATCAGAGATTATTATAACGTATTTATAAAACCTAGAAACAAGGTTGGATCCAAAAGTGTCCTGGAACCAAAATGTCAGATACGACGGCTTGTCTTTTTTAAAGGATTCTACGTAAATCAAGAGGGCTCCAAGCTATCTCTGAAGATGCAAGATATGGAGCTGGCAGGAATTGGGCAACATTAGCTGCCCGTTATTTTCCAGGAACGTTTCTGCATTGTTTTTATTGTGCCTCCTAAAAAGAATACGGAAGGAATAGATTTTCATGTTTCTATGCAGAGCAAAAAAATTCGGGTGAGCAAAATAAAATAAATTGAAATGTGTAAAAAAGAGCGACCTCATTAGAAGGTAAAGAAAGTACAAATAATGCTATAACTAATCCGGAAAAATTCCTTTTTAGAATAGTAATAGCTTAAGGAAGGAAATACTGATATCAAGGATCTAAAAAGCTCTTTGAGCGAAAACATTCGTCCTCAACAAGAAAACTAAAACGAGAAAAAAAATCAATTATAGAAAATGCGATTCGCGTTTGAGAACTTGAAAAGGAAACTTCTCTTGAAGCTTAGTTACTCTATTATAATAATTAGAGTTATTGAAAGAACAACAAAATTTGCTCGATGCAGAAGAACTAATCTTGCAGTACTTATTCTTTAAAGATTTGATAACGAAGTGTCTAATTAGTTTCCGAAAAGTAAATGCATTACACAATAAGGAATTCATAAGTACCTTTAAGGAACGAAAACATCTCAATCGGCTAGATTGAGTTCGCTCTTATATTATCAATGTAAGGAAAAAATCAAGAGATTTCCTTTTTGACTGCTACAGAACAAAAGCTACGCGTTCTACACATTACGACGTGAATTTTTTCTTAGAAATTTTTGTACCTTCAACTTATTTTTTGAGCTTTCTGCAACGTAAAATAATCTTTCAAAACCCATAGATTTGAAAACTACATGATGAATCGAAAAATAAGTATTGTTTGTTTGCTAAATTGTTCAGAAAAAACAACCTCTCCCCATTTATGGAGAAACAGTTTCTATGGGAGCAAAGAGAGGACAGTATTTAACGCATTAATGGGGTGCTTTCCTTCAGTCAAAAGTTCTTCTTTTAGTCATTGAAATGGATAAATTGAGCAAAAAAAATTACATAGACCCAGAAAATACTTTCATTTTCCCAACAGTTTTTTTTTTTAATTAATTTTTTAAAATGTCCGATTTTTCTAACAGAGTGGTCTTTATGACGTCACAAATGATGCATTTTGGCGCATCTTTCTACTACATTTTCACGTTATGATAATCAAGCAGCGAATTAAAATTGCGCTCTATGCTTGCTATCAACCATATCGTTGCCAATACACGTGAGTAAAGATGCGAATTAAATATTTTGTTCTGTGAATGGCAACATTGAATGGCATTTCATCATTTGTGATGTCAAACGACAGAAGTGTTAACAATGAAAGCGCAACGATTTAAGTAACTTTTTAAAAATACTAAACTTTAAAAAAATATTTACAAAATGGTCAAATCCTATGTTTTTAAGCATGCTCTTTCAAAAAAAATATTTTTAAAATTTTGGAAACGACCCCATTATGGAAAATTTTGCATCAATTATATCGAAATATCGATCATCAAACCAAAATTGACTTCAAGCCTTTGTGGAATTAAGCATTTCTAAATTATTTTTTTAAAACTGTATTCATATACATACAGGGTGTTTCTGAACTCTTGGGCAAATCTTTAAGGGGTGATAGTACACATCGGGGGAAAAAATGGCAAAAATACGTTTCAACCGTTTTCAATACGTTTACCCAAACGTTTTCCGAAGGAAATAAGGAAATAGGCGCCATTACAGTTTAGAGTCCAAAATTTCAAATGATCATAAAAAACGGAAAAGTTGCTCGATTCGTTTGCGGTTTACGCTAAAATTATTCTTTTTATCAGTATTTTTTTGAAAAAAAATTTTGAAGATGTATTTTACAAATGTCGATAGAGGGCGCTTTAGACTTTGGAGTAACGAACAGCTACTTTTTACCGCTATTTTTGAATCTCATTAGATTTTTTCTAATGCTTGAATTTAAACTTAAATTTTCAGCTCAAAATCAGAATCGTTGGGAGTGCTTAAGTCGCGCGAACTGAACTGTGTTCAGAAGTTGCAATACACTCTGTCACAAGAAAATACGTCAACTCAGAAGGAAACGAGCGATCTTCAGGAAACTAAAAAAGGATGTGGCCTATGACAAGATAAGGAAATGATTACAAATTCAGAAAAAAAGATTGTTTTATTAAGAAGTATGACACAATAAAGGCTACAAAATCATAAGTTGCATAGCCTCCTCTAGCAGCTATACAAGACAAAACATGTCGTGGTATCGTGTGAAATAGGTTACTTGTGACCACTCGGACTAAATCGGGATTCATCGTTGAAGATAGCATGTCTCCTGTCTCTCAAAACTCAGCTATTCAAGTGCAGCGAAAATCCAATCGACGAAAATCCAGTCCATCGCAATGGATGCCGGTTCGAGGTGCCAGCGTCTTTCAATCTACTCAGGATTGTTTTTCTTGACACCACCAGTTTCTTGGAAGGTGTTGAATGGCATGGAACTAATGTTTGCGATCTTGTTAAAACGGTAGTGGTCGCTCTTATGATGTGCGATCTTCGCGCTCATTTCTGCTTCTAGAATGCCAACCGACCACAATGTAGTGATTCATTTATTTTTACCTACATTAAGCTACTACCATATCGCTCCGACCGAGGTGGCGGCAGATACGCGCGTACAACCAACCTGCTTCTCTGAGACCTACAGTGCGTCCCTTTAAAAAGTCTCAACTATCGTTCGTATACCTCTAAAAGGTCGTCCTAGTCACAATAGCGTCCTTACAACTCGACAGTTTCGTTTGAAGTGCCCTTTGATAAATGGCGACGAAATTTAAATCACCTCTTTCCGAACTACATTCCTACCGAGTTTGTTGGTTGCAGCTCAATCATTTCTTGATGCATTTATTTTATTTATTTATTTTTTTTTTTTTTTTTTGTGATAAAATGTATTTCTACCTTTGAACACAGTTCAGTTTTCACACCTTAATCACTCCCAATAATTCAGATTTTGAACTCAAAATTTAAGTTTAAGTCCAAGTATAAGAAAACATTTAACGATATTAAAAAATAGCGATAAAAAATAGTTGTACGGTACTCCAAAGTCTAAAGCGCCCTCTTTCGGCATTTTTAAACTACATCTTCAAAATTTATCTTCGAGAAAATATTGATAAAAAGAATAATTTTAGCGAAAGTTGCAAACGAATCGACCAATTTTTCTATTTTTTATGATCATTTCAAATTTTGGGCACTAAACTTTAATGGCGCCTATCTCCTTTGGAAGACGTTTTGGATCCCTTATTTTTGCCATTATATTGCTTGTCCAGATGTGTACTATCCCCCCTTAAAGTTTTGCCCTACACTTCAGAAACACCTTGTATAATTCAAGTGTTCCTACTTTTTATTCTTTAATCACATTTAATCAAACAGGATCAGAGACATATGTAGTTATGCATTGTTTCGAAATTTAAGTCTACTCGATTATCCGAAAATTTTGGATATCCGAAGGCAGTATATCCAAATAATCTTTATCTTTACTAATAATAAAGCTGAAAGTCTGGATCCCGCCAGTCTGTTAAGCGAATAGCGCTAGACCGTTGGGCCGGTTTTCATTAAATTTGGCACGAAATTTGTTCGTAGCATAGGGGTGAGCACCTCGAAGCGATTTTTCGAAAATTTGGTTTTACTCTTTTTCTATTCCAATTTTAAGAACATTTTACCGTGCAAATTACCATAACGTGGACCAGCAAACTACCATAGCGAATTGGCGAGAAATCCATCATCCAATATTTGTAAATGTAAAGGCGAACCAACTGACCTTTTAAATTTTCTACTACGGGCAAAGCCGTGCGGGTACCGCGCTAGTATCTTATAATCGAGGTTCTATTAATACATTTTGCAAGCAGAACACAATGATTTATATTTTTGAATTCCTTTATCACTTATTTCAAACGTCAAGATTTTTTCTTCCCTAGACAACAATCCAGTCCAATTAATTCGGATTAAAAGAATTTTATTGAATTTTTTCGACTTTAATTCTGAAACACTGTTAGAACAGAAACTTATTTTTCAGGAATCTTCTTTACATTAGAGTTAACTAATCCCAGAAATACATAGCGGCAGGAAACTGAAAAACCCAATTTGTTATCGGAAAAAAAGAAAGAAATTTTAGACTCACAAGGAAGTTAATTCCTAACTTCATTAAAATAACTTCAGGAAGTTTCCTCACTTTGTTATTTATCAAAGATTAATTTTCTTTTCAAAAGAATCCCTTCATGAATAAAAAAAATTCAAATATCTTAATAAACCCAACAGAAAGACACAAAAATCATGAAATTATGATCGTGTTTTCAACTCAAGGAATAATAAATAATTCGTTTACTTGTTGTTCCTGGAAATTAATGGACGATTAAATGGGCCTGGAAATTAATGGGCCAAAGATGTGTCCAATTTCTGCCAGTAATATATCTTACAAAATCCAGGAACGTTTTCCGTTAAAATTCAGTAACCTTCTTGATATTATCCTAGAAGCTTCCTGAAAAATTCAGAAATCTTCTCGTTAAAAGTCAGTCGTTTCTCCGGAAAATTCGAATAAACTTAGGAAGGTAGATTATAACAGCTTGGCATCTTCCTGATTTATCAAGGAAGTTCCAAGAGCATTATTGCAAACATGGCCAAAGCTAAGCCAAAATTCCTGGTAAGTAACGAACATGTTACTCGCCTGACATTCTTGCAAAGCAACGTAGTTCATACTTATTCGCTCCCTTAGGGAGCTTAATTAGCATGGACGGGCAGTACTTGAACTGAAGCCGATGCACTTTATAAATACGCTCAGTTAATCTTTAAACTGGGAGCTAAAAATATTTTTCACAATTGTGAAAAGTCTGCATTCGTGCAACTTGTAGCAATTCAGGAAACTTTTTGACAATGATATTTGATATTTCCAGGAATTGGATAAAAACCATTAAAATCCCGAAACGTAACACGGAATTACCCAGTAACGTTTCGGAATTTTTTTACAGTGTAAAATCCCGACGAGGGGGGTCAGAACCCCATCCCCCGCACACCTCAAAGACTTCAATTTTCAAAATTTTCCCAAAGAAATCACCAAACCCTGCTTCCTCCCATAGTTACTAAAGATAGTCCAGAATCGCGTTTTGCAGAAGAGCATGTTACAAAATTTCAGGTGAAAGTCCCAAACCTTCTCTATTCCTTTAGCCGTCACTAAAGGTAGATTAAAATTGCGTTTTCAAAAAAAAAAATCAATTTCGGCAAATTTCTGTAAGGAGCCCTCAATCCCCTACCCCAGTGCTTCTCAACCTTTTTTTACTCGGCACATTTGATAGTTGGCTCGATTCTTGCGGCACATTGAACCAAATGTCATATGCGGCAGTGAGAAGCAAAGGGATGTAAGTGACAAAATTAAAAATTTGGAGATAACCAGTACAGATGGCAGGTGAACCTCTCCTCTGTCTTAGGGTAAGAGATAGTACTATTATCCCTGGTAGGTGTAACTGTACAGCATGATTTAGGGAAAAAAAAAAACTATGCATGCCTACCTAGTAGAGGTGCGACATCGATGGCAAAACATCGATGTTTCAAAACATCGATGTTAGAAATTAAAACATCGCTGGTATTCAGTGGCGCACACAGGAGTTTTACAAGGGGAGGGTCCAAGGTCGAAAGCCTCATTTTCATATCATACCCCAATACGCAGTCAAACACATTGACTTGATTTCATCGATTCCCGAGAACGAAAAGCAGTAAAAAATAAAAAAATGTATAAATAATTAGCATACTTAAATAAATAACCAGAGAGCAAAATAAATTACAAAACTAACTAGTATGCTGTGGCCATCACGAAACTTTCTTCTATATTTTTCCTTTTTCTGATCCCTCCCCATGCTTGACGAGGAAGCAATATTCCTAACAAAAACAAAATGACACATGCAAAGACTTGACGACCATCCCAATGTCTGAATTATTGTAAAAGCAAAGCAAAGAGCGAAAGTTGAAAGTTCTTTTAAAAGCCTTGCTTGAATTAATTACAAATATTTTATTTATTAAAAAACATAAGATGGCAACAGTTAAAAATTTTAATTCAGTGAGATAATATTTCCGATCATTTCCATACAATTAAAATCACGAGAAATACGCAGACGACAATCTATTACGATTTATCTTTCTTATTGTTGCATTAATAAAACTATTTTTATTCGCAAAAAAAAAAAAAAATCAACACCTCTTGGAGCGATTGGAGTCAAAATTGAACCAAAGCCTGTTTACGTATGGATTCACATATATTCCAAATTTCAAACAGAACGTAGCATTACTTCTTGAGATAGGGCACTCACAATGAAAAAACAGAACGGGCGATTGCGCTACCCCCTTTTTAGCTGTTGACACCAAAATAAAATCAGCTCTTATACCCACTAAGGGCTACTTGTCAAAAAATTTTTGTTTGATTCCGTTCGTTATTTCTTGAGATACAGCAGTCACAATTCACGACAAAAAACGTTCTATAACTCAACCCCCGTTTGAGCTATTGACACCAAAATTGAATCAGCACCTGCTCCAGTTAGGGGCAACATATGGACCAAATTTTGTTTGATTCCGCCAGTTACTTCCTGAGGAATAGCAATCACGCATAACTCAAAAAACGTCCCATTGCTCCACCCCCTTGGAGGAATTCGCGCCAAAAACCAATGGGCACAAGTTCACATAGGATCACATATGTGTACCAAATTTCGTTCAATTTCATGCGATAGTTTTTGCTGTAGAGCGGCCACAAAAAACTGGTCACACACAGACGTGACACACACACACACACACATACATACACACACACAGACAGACAGACATTTTCCAAAAATAGTCGAAATGGACTCAGCAGACCTTAAAACGTTCGAATCCGTCAAAATTCGAAATTCGAAAATTTGCACGAATCCAATACTTTCTTCTATATATTAGATATAGAAGAAAGTAAAAACATGATTATTACAGTGCATTCATTTATAATCACCATTTTGCTTCTTATAGGCAATTCGTTATAGGAAAAGCGTACAATATTTTTAAACTAGTATGTTGTGGCCATCACGAAACTTTCTTCTATATTTTTCCTTTTTCTGATCCCTCCCCATGCTTGACGAGGAAGCAATATTCCTACCAAAAACAAAATTACACATGCAAAAACTTGACGACCATCCCAATGTCTGAATTATTGTAAAAACAAAACAAAGAGCGAAAATTGAAAGTTAATTTAAAAGCCTTACTTGAATTAATTACAAATATTTTATTTATTAACAAACATAAGATGGCAACAGTTCAAAATTTTAAATCATTGAGATAATATTTCCGATCATTTCCATACAATTAAAATCACGAGAAATACGCAGACGACAATCTATTACGATTTATCTTTCTTATTGTTGCATTAATAAAAATATTTTTATTCGCAAAAAAAAAAAAAAAAAAAAAAAAAAATCAACACCTCTTGGAGCGATCGGCGTCAAAATAGAACCAAAGCCTGTTTACATATGGATTCACATATATTCCAAATTTCAACCAGAACGTAGTATTACTTCTTGACATAGGGCACTCAAAATGGAAAAAAAGAACGGGTGATTGCGCTACCCCCCTTTTAGCTGTTGACACAAAAATAAAATCAGTTCTTATACCCACTAAGGGCTACTTGCCGATAAATTTTTCTTTCATTCCGTTCATTATTTCTTGAGATACAGCAGTCACAATTGACGACAAAAAACGTTCTACAGCTCAACCCCCGTTTGAGTTATTGACACCAAAATTGAATCAGCACCTGTTCCTGTTAATACCAACATATGGACCAAATTTTGTTTGATTCCGCCAGTTACTTCCTGAGGAATAGCAAGCACGCTTAACTCGAAAAACGTCCCATTGCTCCACCCCCCTTGGAGGAATTCGCGCCAAAAACTAATGGGCACAAGTTCATTTAGGGGCACATATGTGTACTGAATTTCGTTCGATTTCATGCGGTAGTTTTTGTTGTAGAGCGGCCACAAAAAACTGGTCACACACAGACGTGACACACATACATACACACACACACACACACACCTATACATACATACACACACACACACAGACAGACAGACATTTTCCAAAAATGGTCGAAATTTACTCAGCACACCTCAAAACGTTCGAATCCGTCAAAATTCGAAATTCGAAAATTTGCACGAATCCAATACTTTCTTCTATATATTAGATATAGAAGAAAGTAAAAAATTAAAAATGAGGATTTTATTTTTTCACTTATTAGAAATGATATTATTGTTATCTTTGTTTAAAGTTACTCTACGTACAAAATACATAGAATCGTAATCAATCGGCGGAAGAAGCAGGACCTATAGGAGGGGTCCGGACCCTTTGGACCTCTCCCTTGTGTGCGCTACTGATGGTATTGATACATCGACCAAAAAACATCGGTCTTTTTATCAATGTATAACATACGTTTTTGAATATACTACACTAATTTAAGCAATGCAAAAGAATACGTATCCGACGAATGTATTGAAAATACTGAACCGCAAATCATGAATATAATTTAATAAGAATAATTTCGCAACATCGTGGTATCATAGTAGGGCAAAAATTGATAATAAGACAAGCACCGATTAATACAACTAGTTATAGTAATAAGGAAATATTTTCAAACTGAATGAAACTAGTATAAGTAAATTTACATCAAAAAAGAATCTAAGAAAATTGTATCATAGCACTTACCGTCACTTTAATGATGAGAAAAAGTTGTGCTAATTATTTTAAAAACACAAAGTTAATTCTAACAGCAAGAAATATATGTTGTACTGTTAGTTAATAATTAAACACAAATTGTAAGTACTAGAGGGACGACTTGTTGGGGATGTCGATAAGTAACCCCGAATATTGGTGTTGACAGTTTGGAGAAAAAGAAGTTTATTCAATAAGTTACCGCCCTATAGCCAGGACTAAGGCAGAAATACACGAAATACACCGCCAGCTCAGTCAAGCAGTCCTCGGCTGGAATTGACTGAGCTGGCGGTGTATTTCATGAAAAAGAAGTTTGTTTACTTTGTCCCCCAGAAGCGCATTTCTCTTTTCACAGACCATCCCATCAGTCAGAGAAACATCTCTTTCCGATGGAACAGAAATTGCCAACACTATCAAATACTTTAAAGTAACTTTTACCAACTCTCTCTTACCAGTTATAATTTTCACCCTAGTAACGTATAGGATATCCCTTTAGTTTAAGAACTGGGGCCTTGAAATAGACTGCAAGTTCTGGCACCAGACTACCAGTGTTAGGTTCTTCCAATAGCTTTCACCTTTTCCTCACTCTCTAGTTAATCTTTTACTATAGTGTAGTGATATTCCTAAAAATCATCCTCTACACAGAAAAATAGATCCTATAAAATGGGTGCAAAAAAATGATTTTTTTTTTTTTTTTTGGCAACTCCATTCTATATGGAGAAGTACAGGATTTTGAAGACTTCCCATTTCATGATAATATTTTTTCCCCTTTCCAAACCCACCTTATGGTATTTTCAAGCTAAAAAATTAGTTCTTTAACCGATTCCAACGGAAATATTGCTGTTTTTAAACGTTAAATCATATTTCAGTATCATTTACTGTTTTATTTACTTTTTTTTTCTAAAATGAATCTCGTGTACCGGAACATATAAAAAATAACAAAACTTCAAGCTTTTATTTGAAAAATGGAATGCGAAAACGTAGAAACAGAAAGAAAGTAACAAACCAAGAACTACCGTTATCGTGTCTGCATGCGTAATTTATTGATACAATGTTTTCATCTGTTTTTTAGAAGAAAAAAAAACATTCCTATCTATTTGGATTCAAATTTGCAACAATCATTCGAAATACGAATATAGTAATTTCTGCCTCTTGTGCTGTTTTGGAAGATTTCAGAATATACTTTCTTAATCGTTATCTTTATCTTTATCTTCTTTATCTTCTTTACTAATAACTAGTGGCACCCGCACGGCTTCGCCCGTAATAGAAAAATTAAAGGTCTTTTGGTTCGCTTGTATATTTACAAATAATGTATGTTGAATTTTCTCGTCAATTGGCTTGTACCGACGTTACGGTTCCACGCTATGATAATTTCGTATCTCGCCAATTGGCTTGTGCCCATGTTACGGTCCACGTTATGATGATTTCGTAATTTATGATAGTTTTTTTCTTAAAATTGGAATAAAAAAAGAACCGCATCGAATTTTCGAAAAATCGCTTCGAGGTGCACACCCCCATGCTACATACTAACTTTGTGCCAAATTTCATGAAAATCGGCCGAACGGTTTAAGCGCTATGCGCGTCACAGACATCCTACAGACATCCTACAGACATCCAGACCTCCAGACATCCTCCGGACAGAGAGACTTTCTGCTTTATTATTAGTAACTAGTGATACCCGCACGGCTTCGCCCGCAATAGAAAAATCAAAAGGTCTTTTGGTTCGCCTGTATATTTACAAATAATGTATAGTGAATTTTCTCGCCAGTTGGCTTGTACCGACATTACGGTTCCACGTTATGATAATTTCGTATCTCGCCAATTGTCTTGTGTCCGTGTTACGGTTCCACGTTACGATAATTTCGTAATTTATGATACTTTTTTTCTTAAAATTGGAATAAAAAAAGAACCACATCGAATTTTCGAAAAATCGCTTCGAGGTGCACACCACCATGCTACATACTAACTTTGTGCCAAATTTCATGAAAATCGGCCGAACGGTTTAAGCGCTATGCGCGTCACAGACATCCTACGGACATCCTACAGACATCCTACAGACATCCTCCGGACAGAGAGACTTTCTGCTTTATTATTAGTAAAGAAGATAAAGCTCAAAGTCTCTCTGTCTGGTGGATGTCTGGATATCTGTGACGCGCATAGCGCCTAGACTGTTCGGCCAATTTTCAAGAAATTTGGCACAAAGTTAGTTTGTAGCATAGGGGTGTGCACCTCGAAGCGATTTTTCGAAAATTCGATTTTGTTCTTTTTCTATTTCAATTTTCAGAGCATTTTCCAGAGCAAAATTATCATAAGATGGACGAGTAAATTACTAAATTATCATGACGTGGAATGGGAGAGCGAATGAACATAGACAATTGGCGAGAAATTCGTCATCCATTATTTGTAAATATACAGGCGAACCGAATGACCTTTTAATTTTTCAACTACGGGCAAAGCCGTGCGAGTACCACTAGTGTTGAATATAACTGAATCAGCTTCACAGGTCACATCTGAGCCGCGGACAGTAGGTTGGGCACCGCTGGCAAAGAAGAAAAGAAAACTACCTCTAAAGTAAGGATAGTGAATGAATTTCATATATCAGAAGCCTTCACTCTAAATAGGTCCGTCATTTCAAATCTTTCCAGGTGAGGAAGAGGCATCAAAGGTTATTATATATAACCAATACATTTACACCGAAAAACAGCGAAAACCACGCCTTAATATGTATAGAACTACATTTATTTTTTGAAGCCAGGGGGAGACAATTGCCACTCCCCATAAATGGCGGGCCTGTTCAGAGGCGTGCACAGATGGGGGAGGAGAAGGGACACCTGTTAGCCCGGGTCCGAGCCTACAGGGAGCCCAAGTTTTTTAAAAAGAGGAGTGGAATATATGTAGGAACGTAGGGGTGAACACTATGGAGGGGGGCCAATAAAAATCATTTGTAACGGGTCTCAAAATTTTTGTGCATGACCCTAGGCCTGACTTTAAGTTTTGTATTAACCACTTTCTTCACAATGGTTTTTAGATTTACTCATTTAATAGGGAAATTACATGAAGCTAACGTTTTATTTTTCCAAAGAACAAATATAATCAAGGAAACATATGGGATTTAAGTTAGATCACCATCTATCCACCTTAAAAAGAATCATCAAAATCGATTCTCTGAGCGAGACGCTATAAAAGCTAACAAACAAAGAACATGCATGCGGTAAGAGCCATATACAATAACGAAATTTAAGAGATGACACGTCTATGGTAAGATGAGACATGCCCCCACTAAATTTCGCTTACACTTATAGACCATGACAATCGCTGAAACTCATATGGCAACAAAGAGGGCGTACAGAAAACCACTGTTTCCCATTACGTTGCCATTGATCGGTGTATGCAGGGTTCCGTTCAGCGCCTCTTGCGATCAAAATGGGTGAAGTCAAATCAAAAATAAACTCTGAAACGTCGACATTGATTGGTGGATTTATTGCAGATCATAGTTACACATCGGTTTAACACAGAAAAGCTAGAAATTGTCAAGGCCCGAGAGCGTCAGCGTCATCTAATGGGATTATGGATGAAAACGAAGCCACAGTTATGGGATACATTGACAAGAAAGTTAGCTGGGTTATGATAACGTGATCGCTTCGTGAGATTAGTGATAAAAAGGAGCAGGCAGATTGGTTTGCATCTAATTCACGTTTGAATATAATTTCATAAACAAACTTCATAAAATTGCTACAATACCCAAGTTTAAATTGACTATCAATTGAAATACAATAATGCAACATTTTGAATGAGCGTATTTCATTCTGAAGCTTTGGATCTTGAGATACATAAGACCAGGCATGGCCCCCACTGAATACTTAAGCCAGCGCATTCAGTGGGGCCATGGACCAGGCAAATTAAAAAAGAAAATTAATTAAAAATGGACTGCTGCCACGCCGTGGGTAAGATTCATAGATGTGGTAGTAACAGATTTGAGAACGAGGAGGGGGGGGGGATTTACCCCAATTACTAATAGTATCTTTTGGCACAGCTTTTTTTTAGCCGGCATTTGGGGACTGTTCCCGAAATTTGGAGACGCATGGTCAGCTCATTAACTCTTTACTTGAGTATGTTTTTTAAAAAAGTGGTTAGACAGGGAATTACATCTTGTACCTGCTGTAAAGAATTTGATAATGCAAGTACATACTAGATGGAAAGAGAAAACTTGCTAAAGTAAGAAAGATTTTTTTCAGATAAGCCACGCACTGTGGGGAAATCGTAATGTTTTGTAAATGCAAATTTGGCAACAGCATCATTCCCCATTCGCAAGGTAAACAAAATTTTAAAACTGATCGTGTTGCTACGTTGGAAGTAAAGTATCTTTAATTTTAAGAAAATTTTCTGGTAGTTTATACTTTTTTACCAACAACTTGAAACTTTTATAGTTGTCAGTTTCTTTCGTAAATGATCTGCGATTCGAATAAAATATTTACATATATAGTAATGATGTATCGGCGAAACTGTTCGCACCTAGTAATTTATTCTTTTCTTAGTTTCAAGATTGTGTAGAAATCGGTTTAATCGAAAACTTGGTGATATTTCGATAATTGGGAGTCTGACGATCTTTCTTCATTGGCATCAATTTTTGGCACAAGCGCCTGCGCGAGAGGTATTTTTCTTTGCAAATCAAAACAAAGAGATCGGAAACATCTATTCACCCACTATAAATCAGCAGGGTTACCGAAATAAAATTATTTACGCCAAAAATGAGACGACCGCGCCAGATTCCCAATTATCGAAATATCCCCCAATTTCTTTCTGCAAGACAAAAATTATTTTGAAATAATTGCATATATGTCTTACAGTAACACCAGCTGCTTGTGTTTATAGAACTGTTGAAATATTACCACTGTAACTTCATATTTTTAAAAACTAGCACAAAGTCTCATTCTGTGACAATGTTGCCGCATTTCTGTCCCAGGGGAAACGAGAAACACTACGTCTTATATTAACGGTCATATATTTTACTCAAATCTATTCTTTGGAAACAATGTAGCAAAGGGGAAAATATATATGAAGGGCTCGTGGCAGAAATGTGACAAGCCACAAGGAGTGACTTTTCGTTCAAAATTTTTTTTCTCATAACTAAAATTCAAATCAACGTGACAATGGATTATGTCATCTGGAGAAAAACATATCTCGTTTTAGTATTGCAGAATATAGAATGTATAATACCTTTGGAAAATTCTACAAATATTTTTTTAAAGTTGGAAATTGGCCTATTGAAAAAGTCACATCATGTGGCTTATCACATTCTTGCCCCGAGCCCTTCATATTATGAAATAGCTTTTTTAGAAATTCCATCCACTCGGAAAATGAAAGGTTGTTGAATAGTATCCAAACTTTGAATTTTACTTTTTATTTATGAAAAATTGTGTTTTCTTTGGGTTTATGCTAGTCAAATGTTTTAACTGTTTCAATTGAGTTAAATGCAAAAATCGTAAGGTACAGATGTGATATCCCCCCCCCCCCCCATTTGGCGACATCCGATTTTTTGTAGAAAATTGAAATATTTTTCTCGTCAATGAGGCGATAGTTTTTTAAGCATGGCATCCCTGGCGAAATTAACCTGTGTTTGGTAACCCGAAGGCAAGCTAGTTAGATCTGTTCAAACTTGTTTACTTGGTTTCATGCAGGAGAGATACGTGTTGTTTCGTGCAATATACCTTACAGGAAAGCTTATTTTGTGTCAGTTTAAAATCAGTAGTTGTGTTTTGAAGTAAAAACATTAGAAAATGCCAGTTTCTTCAAACTTGAACATTAATTAAAAGTTAACTCCAACGTGGTGTGTATCTGTAACGTGCCATTGTCATATGATGTATTGTTTTAGACTGAGTGTGAGGATTTATACCATAGAAAGGTAAGTTCTTCATTTTAGAATTAAAAAAAAAAACTCACTTCCGAAATTCTTTGTTTTTACAAATCCTTGAGGGGTTCTTGTAGTTTTTAACTTTATTTTTACTGTTTGTAAATTAATTTTTCAAAAATAGTACGGTTATTTTATTCTAAAAGTTCATTCTTATCGATGCCACGAATTATTTAGACATTCTATTAACGTGCTTCCTTTAGGTACTGAATTTCTGAAAATACGTTGACTCCAGCATTTTATAAAAATATGAAGATGTTATTTTATGTAAAATATAATAGGTATTTTGAAAGCATGTCTGGGTAGCAAATAAATGTATGGTATTTTTGTTCTGTTTATGTTTAGGATGTTTTGTTAAAACATTTCTACTTTTCATACATCAAAATTTGAGTAATTAAGCACTTTTTTGGCTGAAATAGATAAATTTGATTTAGGGGTGTTTTCCGCTTTAAACATTGCAATTTGAATCGCTTTTCCCTTTTTTAGTTGAGTATGAGAAAAGTTTTTGTTCGATGAGATGCATGATGGAAAATAGCTTTTATTTCTATTGGTACATATTTCATTGGTGAGCTGTTATAGTAATTTGTCAATTTAAGCATTTTAAATACTTTCTTGTCATTGTTCTTTGTGTACAAAAACTTTCTAGTTTCTGGTATTTTTGAAGCGTATATTCGTGGTGTTTTTTGTTGTGTTTTTATGTTGTTTTTATATATATTGTGTTCTGAAGTGCTTTGATCATATTTTTTATCTGATTTTTTCATGTTGGCGCTAAAAAAGCATCGCTAAGAACGATGTATGATATATGTCGTCATACATCGTTTTCTTGGCGCCAACAGGAAAAAGTCGCCAAGGGTGGGGTATATCACATCAGTTCCAATCTTAATGTTTTCAAATAACAATAATTAAAAGATACTTTTCCCCTAAAGGTATGCATAACTTGTGCACCTATATGTACTAAAATTAGTAAAACATGAAATCATGGTAAATGATGGAGCAGTATGTTCAGCTGTAATAATGTAAGAGAATCTGTTAACTATTTCACTTTGTTCCAATTACACATGTTTTTGTAACATATCTTTCTTCTTATTTTAATGTTTAATAAAAGTTTAATGTGCTATATTATAGTTCTCATTCTGATCTGTATTTTTTTTTCCAGACTTCTGGCAATTGAATTTTACGTTTGATTGACATGGTAATCTTTATTTTAATTAATTTTTTTACTCTTAATTTACTGTTGTACGTTTAATTTTGTACTAAATTTTTCAATTACAAATTCACTATTACTACTATTATATTCTAAATGGTACAGCACATTAAATTTATGCAATTTGTTCTACTTGATTTGTGAATCCATTCCTTATGCAAAATTTTCAAAACATTCAGTTTTATGTATTTGTAAGCAACAGTTTTGATATTTTTATCAAAAAATTTTAATTTTTATATACAGATCAATGTTTTGTTAGATAAAAAAAAAATCCTTTTATCAATTTTACTTAATTTTATATGTGTGTGTGGTGTGTGTAGGAAAAAGTATTGGATTTATAAAAATTTTGACATTTTGTACATTTTAAGGTGTGCTGAATCTAGTTTAAAACATTTTTGGAAAATATCTCTCTGTATCTATGACTGAATTTTTTGTTGCCGCTCTAGAGCAAAAACTAGGCTTCGTGAATAGAACAAAATTTGGTATGCATATGTAAGTCACATAAATTTGTACCCATTAGATTTTGGCTCCAGTTTCTCAAAAAGAGGTGGAGTAATTGAACCTTTTATTCGTTATGATTGACTGCAATACCTCAGGAAGTAATGGGGCGAATAAAAGTCAGTCCACAAGTAGAGCCGAAAGGGTACAGGTGCTGATTTAATTTTGGTCTCAATATCTCAAACGGGGTGGAGCAATAAAACTTTTTTCTTGTTTCTTGTAACTACTAGATATCTCAAGAAATGATGAATGGAATCAAGCAAAAATTAGACCTCAAGAGCTGATTTGATTTTTGTTCCAATTGCTTCAAGACAGTAGAAAGTTCTTTCTACACTCCTGTTTGTGAAAATTGTAACACCATGAAGGAAACATCACAGTTGAATGAAATTTAATACACAGTTGAATGATAATGGTACAAATAAATGGTTACATTTTCAGACCAAACAAACGCCCCGCAATAAGAGCTGCTACACGACTCAGCATGGAGTGAAACAAAGTTTGAATATCTGCCTGTGGAAGAGTATTCCACTTTTTGTATGCGCAACCAAAGTTTGTCTGTCGAAACAACAAGACGAGGATCACGAGTGAGAGGCCACCCAACTAAATCCCACACACAGTCTTGCATAACATAGACGAACGCTGGCGAACGGCGTTCGCAGAAAATGTTTGGCTCTGCAGAAATTTTTTTTCAATTGCTAATGTTTTTTTTAAAGGGAATGTCAAAAATAATCCCAGTTTATTTCTATTAAATCCTTTCTCCAAAAGCCTTTCAAAGCACATGTGTGAAAAAAAATAATGGTTTTGGCAGTTTTATTCAGTTGGTGAAAAATAAGCATAAACTATATATGTTATTGCAAAAAAAAAAAAAAAAGACTTAAAGTACTTTTTTTTCTGTCTCTTTCTTATTTGAATATAAATTTAATTCTTTATTCAAGGGTGAGTTAGGCAAAATAATTATTTGCAGAAAATTTTCCAGTTAGGATTTCTGTTCGCAGAAAGCTTTTCATTTTATCTAAGTCTGCCCACACATGTTTAATTGGTGACATATCCATGGAATATGCAGGGCAAGGAAGAAGCTGCACCTCCTGCGAATTAAGGTAGGATTTGACAGTCCTGGCAACATGTGGACGGGCATTATCCTGCTGGACTACAGCCCCTGGCAATCTTTGCAAGAAAGGAATAGCTCGGGACTGTAAAACTTTGTTTATGTATCGGGTACTGTTTAAATTGCCCACATAGCAATTGTGATCATCCATGATATGCTATTGCACCCCAGACCATAACTCTGGGTGTTCATCCACTGTAGTGTTCGATTATGCACTCCGGAATGTGCCGTTCACCGGCATAGCGCCTGACACGAATTCGGCCATCATGGTGCCACAAATTGAAGCAGGATTGGTCAGAAAAGACAACCTGCTGCCAATCAGCATGCCAGCTCCTATGCACATTGGCCCATTGTAGCCGCAGGTGGCGATGGTTTTGCGTGAGAGGAATCCTGTATGAAGGAATCCTTGCGCGCATCCCAGGCTGCGGCAGACGTCTCCGAATTGATGAAGCATACAATGAAACACCTGTAGCTGTTGACCACTGTGCTGCCAATTGTCTAGAAGAAGCTGTGCGGTCCTTCAGCACCATATGCACCAGGTGTGTGTCATTGCGAGCTGACGTCATATTTCGGGGTCCACTCCCGGATTTCCGAGCTGTCCGACCCTTGTCCGTCCACTGCTTCCAAACACGCATGATTGTGCTGCTGTTACGATGCACACAAGCAGCTACTGCATGATAAGACAATCCAGCTTCACAATGGCTGACGATTCTGCTCCGTTCAAACTCCGAAATTTGCTCAAATTTCATTCTTTTCTCGAAGAGGCATAATAAAGATTCAGTTAACGTTTACTCTAGCATATAACCACCGATAATCATACACGCCATGCTACAGCCGTCTTTTTATATACGTTTCGATCCGCAGTTCAGAGGGCGCTGCTCAGCATACGCATTTCTGCTACTGGTCTGCAATTCTAATCATTTGCATATCATGCCCTACTTTACATTGCCTGCAATTTTCAGCTCACTTACGTAAGTCCTTCGTGGTGTTGCAATTTTCACAAACAGAAGTGTAGTTTACTGCTATCACTCAAGAAAAAATACTGCGATTTGGAAGAAAAGTAAATCTGCATAGAAACAGGCACTGATTCAATTTACTCATAAGAATCAAACAATGAAAAATAAATCCCATTAAAATGTTTTCACTTGCACATGTAAGCCTTTAACGAGATTCAATTGTTTCATGATTTAAAATCTTTATCTATTACCATCTTCTGTTTGTCAACAAATAAAATGTTTGTAATTAAAATAAGCGTGGTTTTATAAATAATTTTTTGCTCTTTGAGGCTGCTTTTGTGGGGATATTTTGATAATTTGGAAATTGATGCTGTTGTCAAATTTATGTGTGAGTAATTTTATTTTAGTAACCCTGTTGTTTTATCGGAAGCTTATGCAAATACATATATTTCTCTACTTTTAGTTTATGCATGCTAAGGGGCAATATTTTTCACTCTGGTCATTGATGCCAAAAATTTAACAAAAAAGAATAAGGATCGGCAATTTCTTACTCATCAAAATCTTCCCATTTTCGTGAAAGCAGAATTTTGTAGTAGCAATTACATGAGCGGTTATATGTTAGATTCAAAAATTCTTAAGACTGAAGTACAAGAAAGTTTCGTAATTGTGTCACAACATACTAGTTACTAATTGTTCTGTTTTTTATTGCAATTACTGTGTTGTAAAATATTAAGTTTTGTTTTTTATTATTAATTCTGATTTGTATGTTGAGTGAGTTTTATGAGTATGTAAAGAGAAATAGACTAAAAAACATAGACTATAAAATATTTTCTAAATCAAGTACTTAAAACGCATGATCTGTTAAAAGCTTTGTGCTTGGTGTTTTTATTATATGTCATTGACTCCCTCTTAATTGGCTTTATTAGAATAAAATACTAGCTGCTTAAAATGAAAAAAATAGGAAACAGATAAAGCACAAATTTCAAGTTTTTTGTGAGATGTATTTTTGACCATTATTTTAATTTACAAAAAGTGTTTATGCTGAGTAATCTATTTGAATTGAAAAAATAAATATCTCATACATATAAAGTTAATGCATATAAATAAGTGAATAAAATGCAAAGTTTTTTTTTTTTTTGCTGAAAATAATTTAGGTTGATTGGCATTTTTAAGTTCAGAATTTTTGTTTTAATTGTAACACAAGCTTTAATCTAATTCCTCCTGATATATGGTTTAAGTCTTTGTAAAGCAATAAAATTGTGAAGCAATCTTCAGGGATTGATGAATGCTAGAAAGCAGAGTGGAGAGCCCCCTAATTGAAAAGAAAAAAAAAAACTTAAATGACTGATTTTAGTGTATTCAAATATAATGCTAGCCATCTTCACATTTTGATGCATTCCTCTTTACTTTATAAATATTTCTGTGATGTTTGACGTTATGCAGTATGGCTGTTAATAAAACATCATTTTTACTTTGTCTTTCAGTATTCTGTATTGTTCAAACAAGAACAAGGTGAGATTTTTATTTTTAAACATAATTCAAGAAATAATTTGTAGAGTAATCTATACATATATAAATGCATGTTGGTAAATGTGTTTGTTCCCTAAGATCTCATAGAAACTACCCGGCAGATTTGACTGAAACTTTCACATTTGTTGTTTTTGGTACTGGGAAGGTTTATAGACCATTTAGAAGAAAATACAATTGATAGTTCCTTTTTTATTCCAGTTTAAGCCCAATTTTGTGATAAATCAGAAGGCTTTCTCAGTCCAAATCAGTATTTAGTGCATCTGAACTCACTGATGATGGATAGAATTGTGTATATCATTTCTGCTTTTCGTGTTGAATATTCAAGGCTTTTCTCAAGTCAAATCATAAAGTAACGTTTTTTTCAACTTCATTGTAAGTATCCATAGACTAGTAATAAGAGTCTCTTATTATTAGTCTATTAGAGTATCGGGGCTTTTAACATACTTCATATTTAAAATGTATTGTAGCTTTTTTTCATTTGTTAGTAGATTATTTATCCGTCAGAAATGTGTTTTTATTGTGCAACTTGCAAATAATATTTTCTAGAGTATTATTTCTTAATTAGTAGATATTTCACTACATTAATTATTTTTGCAAGTTCTGATAATTTGTGTTAAAAGTTCAAGTAATCACTTGAAGAGATTGGCAACTAATAAATAGATTTTGATGATTTTCTTCCATTGGAACTTCAAATGCAATTTAATGTCTTTTTTAAAAATTTATTTGCACTGATTGGGCTCTTACTTATCTCATATTTGTTCAGGCGTTCTTGCAACTGGGCACTTACTTATTATCTTTTCGAACAGGAATCTTGGCGAACTTTTTGCAAGAAGATTTCAATTACTTGGCAATTTTTTCAGCTGTCGCTGTTTTTGACTACATAATAATACTTAATGTCTTTCAGAATGTAACCAAAATTAAATGATTATTCGCTTGTTCACCTCGACAAAATCTAAAAGATCAATATAACATTCCCTACTTCAGTCAAAAACCATTAAAACTTTTGCCAAAGTGTAAAATAATCTGCATACTAAATTAAGCAAACCTTTAAACCAGACTAAAACATCTATTCATTTGCGTGTTCGCAAATAAATGCCAAATTTTCCCTATTTGTTTCAAAATTGTTTCAGACAAAAAAATTTAGTGCCATTTTCTGGTCAGCAATAATATCTCATCATTTGTTTCTTTTTTTTTTTTTTTTTTATAAAAATTAGTGACATAATAATACATAAGTATATTCTCTAAAAAGTAGGGAGGGAGGTAGAATTATCCAAGGTATCCCAAAACAGTTACAGCAAATTTGGCGAAGTCTTAAATCGTACCACGAACCTACCATTATTCAAGTTTTCAAATGACATACTCAAGTATAACGGGATTAGAGGCGGCAAAATTTTTTAAACATTTTGTATTTCAATGACCATGTTGGGAAGGCTAGACCAGGCTTGTGCCAAGCTTGATCTTCGCCGTCCTGCAAATGTCTTCTGATCGCCTTTATGCAATGGGTTTTGGGGAAACTATAGTTAACACCTTGAGTAAGGTTCTGCAGACAAATATGATATGAAAAAAAAACATTTGGCACTTCATTTCTTTGGAATAAAAATGTAAATATTTAATTTTGGATTTATATTGTACGTTTTTACTTCACATCTCGATGTTATTTTGAGTTCAGTAGGTCCTCTGATATATTCTTTGTTCTATTTATATAGATATAAAATATTCACCTTCTTAGGGGGAGGGTGTTAAAGTTCATTACTTGAATACAAACTACAATATTAGGATTTATATTTTATGTTAAAACGATAAGTGAAAATTCAAAAGAAAAATAATGTTGCATTCTAATCATTATAAAAATGAGGGAAAAAAAGCATACAATTAGTAACCTTCCAAGGCAATATTTATAAATAAAAAGATTTTTGACTTATATCAAACGAGTCGGTGAAAAGCAAAGGGATATAAGTGGACATTTTCAAGTTTTGAATGAAATGCGTTTAAAGATACGGTACTAGTAGGCTGTGGGACGAAGGCATAAAAGATGCTTAAAAACATGGTTTCGTTTGCCAACTTCGGGAACTACGAAAAGTGATATTTTTCTGAATCCTTAGTGTCTACAGATGAAAAAAACCTAATGTTCACAAAAAAATAGTGTCTCATAATTTTTTTACAGACCATTAAAGATACATGAAAAGGAGTGAAACTGTCAAGCAAGAGGCAGACAAATTTTAAATACATAAAAAATATTATACATGTAAATTTAAAATATTATGCATGTACGTTAAAAACATTATGTATGTACATCAGAAAATAGTTTTTTTCAAGAAGCAAACTCTTCATTCTGAAGTATCATCGTCAGAATCACTGAATTCATTTATGCTGCTTTTGCGTATGGAGTTATTTTCCTCCTGAGAGTTTATACAGCTACAGTCACTAGAGGAAAATTATGTGCATGAACAATTTTACGTCTTGCATGTACTGCATCTCTTCGAAGAACACCGAGTTTTCGGGCATGCACAGGAGACTAGTTTTTGAACATTATCTGATGCAATGGAAATAGTGCTAAATTGTATTTCAATACTGCCCGCATTTATGGTCCATCCAATGTTCTGATGAACTGGGAGCATTGATTAAATCAGTGGTGCTCAACCTACAGCCCGCAGATCAAATGATGACCCATGTGCCCCGTCGTTGTATTCAGTGTTAAAAAACGAAAAATATATTCTAAAACCTTCCAAAAATACTAGTAATCTTCTTTCAGTGTTATGAATTTTGAAGTCAAGTAGTCATAAATTGATTTCTGAAACACAGATGCAATAAAATAAGCATGAAGTAATTAAACTTAAATCATATAAATAAATTTGATATTTGTTCTGGTCCACGAGATTCCTATTAATGTGAGTTGTCGCCCGCAGGTAAAAAAAAAAAGGTTATTCACCACTGGATTAAATTATTCAAGCATCAACAATGAATATTTGCTTGATAGTTAGTGCACAAACGAGGGGATAGGGTAAGAGTCACAGTTCGGAATTTGTTCTTTTTCACTTCAGCTCCGCAGTCCTGGTAAAAACATTTGCGCTTTAAATTCATTCCATTTTGATTCAGTCATATTAATCTCTGACTTTCATCAATGTTAAGTCTATGAGATATGATATTTCTACATTTATTAATAACTTTCATTTTTATTTCTCGTCACCAAAAATTGAGAATGTATTCAGAATCTACTCCATTTTTTCAGTTTTTGGTGACATAAAATAATTTTTCGCGTTGTCGTTAATGTTAAAAAAAATTTAATTGTCGAAAAATTGCCCTTAAATGGCTAATTAAAAAATTTTTTGTAAAAATATTCTCATCAAGAGCTTTTTCCAACAAAGTTTTTCTTAAACAAATCCGTCTTTAAGTTCGCATTTTATATTTGCCTTAAATTTTTCCCGCAAGCGCTAATATAAAGTGCTTTGAACTGTTCAAAATTGAACGAAAAAATATTCAAATCAAAAAATGAAATACCGGAATGAGGTGTCATCGGGAAGATCTTTAAAAAAACGACTTCCTTTTACTCCAATTTAATGTAATTTTCCCATTATTGCCAATACTCTCTGAATATCACCAACAGTGGCGAAAGAAACCAGATTTAAAAAAAACATCGCCAAATTTGTAAACTTGGCGTCCAAAAGACTGGCGATATATTGCCAAGTGTCCTCCAAATTATAACACCACTTGAGTTTACATCGAAATTAACAATGATTTCCTCCAAAAAAAAAGTGGCAAAAGACCCCTTTAGAAACACCCGAATGCAACCAAAAGGGAAGGTGCACAACTAGACCCCACTAGGAGTCTACGTACCAAAGTTCAACTTTCTAGGACATACCGTTCTTGAGTTATGTGATATACATACGCACATCCGCACATACATACTACGGACGTCACGAGAAAACTCGCTGTAATTAACTTGGGAATCGTCAAAATGGATATTTCGTGTGTCTAGGCACTTATCCACGTGAGGTAGAGTCGAAAAAAAAAAAAAAACCTCAACATTCATTCGGGGGCCTGAGCAAAATGGAAATTGAGGTAATTTTTGGGTGAAATTTTTTTTTTCGCGAATACAATACTTCCTTTTTTGTAAAAGGAAGTAAAAAAGTTTGTTTGAATCGAACGATTTGTTAATTTTTTTTTGCGGGGGGGGGGGGGGAGGGCACATAGGTCGGACCGACAGACACATATTTTCCCCATCTCAAACCCCTACTTTTGAATTTGATATTTATTTAATTATTTTATTTATTTCTTTTGACTTATTTTTTGTACTAAGCAATATTTTTACGATACATTAACCTTAGCACAGTAAACCACCTTTTATGTCCTTTTTTATTTTATATTACTTTGACGAGAAAGTAGGCTAAAAATGAGCTCAAAATATCGTCTGTAGTCAAAAAGCAATATTATTAAAAAAGGAAAAGATAAAGCATCGTGGTATGAAATATACTTTTTAGTTTTCAATTTATCGTCTGCTAATGTTTAATTTTATAATATTTTTTAAACATCGATGGCATCTGTTAGAGATGTTTATGTTCTTAAGATTTTGTAGGTCAATTATTGCTATTCGGTGATTCATTAATATCTTTTTTGTGAAGTAAAGTGCCTTCTAATTTTTGTACTTAACAATGTCTATGTGCGCTTGCTCTAGTGTAATAAATGAAATCTTGAGATGAAGATCATTCAGAGCTGCGGATTGATACAATTTTTTATTTCCTTTTAGTTACAAAATTACGAAGCGAAAGTAAGTAATTTAAAACGTATTAATATATTTTGCAAACGAAAAATTGAGCAAAAACAGTAAAATTTCGGTTGGAAAACTATTTATTAAATTTTTACATTATAACTATTGTGTTTAATAGCGCCATCTAGAGACAATTTTTTTTGTGTAAGTGCTAACAGTCCACGGAACATAGTTCCTACTTCAATTACTAATTAAAACTTAATGAGACAATTCCAGCTTGTGAACATTGTATTTTTCTATTGAGTTCATCATTTATAATAGATTTTAAGCAAGTTCACGTAGTCCCTAAGATTGGTAAACGAACTTGAACGATATTTGCACTCGGCCCATAGACTATAGGTAGGCTCTCATTGAAAAGTTTTCCAAAATCACGTTGTATAAAAGCACCTACCAGGGCTATACTAGTACTATCTCTTGCCCCTAGACAGAGAAGTTCATGTACCGTTTTTCTTGTTATCTCCAAATTTTTAATTTTGCTTCTCACTGTCTCAAGTGTCCTTTTGAAATTTTACCAGTGGCTCCTCTTTATATAATTGCATTTTGTTTTTACTATTACCACTCTATAGTAATCTTAACTTTAGCTAAATTTTACTCTATTTTTGTCTGTTCCATGTTTCAATTTTATATGAATTAAAAAACTTATGCATTTATTGGTTTGTCTCAAAGAGCCCATGATGACAGTATTTGGTGTTGTGCATGGAGAAAAGGAACTGATGGACTGAACCATGTAGTAACTGGTGCTGTAGATGATTTAGTGAAATCTTGGAAGTGGTATGAAATTCTTTTATAAATTGTTTTACGCCAATTGTGCCAACAATGTCTTTTATGCACTTTTTTTCCAACTAAAATAATTAGTGTCATTGTTCAAAAAGGAAATTTTTTAATTTGACCTGGAAGTATGCAAAATACCTCCAGAGCCCAGTTATGACATCCAGAGATAGCAATTTCGTCCTTGTTATGAACCGTCCTTGTTCATCGGTCTGGAGTTGTCAATAATCGAGCTAGAGGCAGATGGTCGCTCATTAACGCTGAGATTACCAACTAACTGGTAGCCCATGCTTGTTACTTAAATTTTATCTTCATTTTTGAGTTGAATAGCACCACTGCTCACAAATTTTCGCTTATGTGCTAACTTTATTTCAGCTACCAGTTTGTTGGTAATCTCAGCTTCAATGAAAGCAGCAACATCTGCCTCCAACTCAATTAGTGAATATTCCAGATTGATGAGTCCATAGCAAGAACAGAACCGCAGATTCTGGGTGTCAAGACCAGACTGTCAGTATTTTTCATGTAGCTCTGCATCAGCCCATACTTAATTCTGTAACTTATTGCTTGAAGTGGTTTTTTTTATAAATGTATAAATCAATGCTCAAACACTGGTTCTGGAATTGTTATTATAAGCCCTTAAAGTTGTATCTTGCAGATATCAAAGGTTTAAAATTATAATATACAGTATAACTTTGATTTATACCCGATTTAACGATTTCCTCAGTGGGGTTGTTTCCTTCAGTCAAAAGTACTACTTTTAGTCCTGAAATTGATAGAATAAGCAAAAATAATAACATGGACACAAAAAATATTTTAATTTTCCCAACAGTTATTTTTTAATTAATTTTTTAAACTGTCCAATTTTTCAAACAAGGCATGGTCTTTATGACGTCACAAATTATGTACTTTTAGCGCTCCACGTTATGATAATCATGAAGCGAATTAAATATTGCGCTCTATGCTTGCTATCAACAACATCGTTTCCAGTACACGTGAGTAAAGAGCAAATTAAATATTATGTTCTGCGAACGGCAACAGTGAATGGCATTTCATCATTTGTGATGTCATCAGCAGAAGAACAAACAATGAAAGCGCACCGATTTAAGTAATTTTTGAGCAATATTAAACTTAATCAAATTATTTTAAAAATTTTCAGATCCTATGTTTATAAGCATGCTCTTTTCAGAAAAAAATACTTTTAAAATTTTGGAAATGACCCCCATTTAATAATACATTTTCACTGGTTCGGATTTGACTGCATTGAATATGTATGCTCCTTGATTTGAGGATATCTTTGATTTAACAATAACTTTTTTCAGTCCCTTGACAATTGTTAAGTCGGGGTTGTACTGTAATTTAAAAATACTTTCAAAGATCTTATTCATAGATATGTATTCTTTATATATATATAATATATATATATATATATATATATATATTGCTGTGTTTATTGTGAATCATGTTATAAACTTTTTTTAGGAATGAAGAAACTTTGGATCTAAGACATGTATTTGAAGGCCATGCTTTAGGAGTGGTTTCTGTGGATATAAATCATGAAGGAACTGGTAATCTTTTGACTTATATTATTTATTTAAGATTATACATTTGCTGTAAGAGACAAAGAAAAATCTTTACTCAGAGTTGTGTAAAACAAAGTTAATTTTGCAGTATTATTTTTAATTTTAAAAATTATTAGTTTCATAATCAATAATGTAACAAAACTTCATATGTACGAGTATGGTTGCTTCATAATATTACGAAAGCATTTACTTAATATGATATACTAATCAGAAATGTAAAGCCAAGTCACTACCATGAACAATTGTGGATTTACTACGGTGCAATTACCAAGAGCCCACACCACATAGGGGCCTTGATAAAGCTCTAAAACTGCATGGAAAAAAAGACTTGCGTTAGAAAAAACGACCCCAATAAGGCATTGTGATAACTGCCGAGAGAATCGGTGTATCCACCACTTATCTTAAAACATTAGTAGAATGTAGCCTCCTAGCAGTAGCCACTGATGGATGCAGTGATTTACGAATGTTAATGTTATTGAGAGGTGCAGATATTTAACGTCACATAAATGTTCTATTGAAAATTCAATCATTGGTTTACTTTTTAGCACAAGATATATATATATATATATATATATATATATATATATATATATATGTTTCAAGTTCATACATGTAGCAAGAATATTTATCTTGCTTTGAATTTTTTCCCCTTATTTATTTTTTTTTCCTATTTTTGTGGAAAAAAACCTTAATCATAAAATTCTATAATGTTTGAACAATAAAATTTATTCAGCTATCTATGAAATATGTTGAAATTTTGTTTTTAATTCCAAGTTACCCAGTTCAGTATCAGTTTTTATTTTGCTCATTTTATTGATAAATATCTGTTAACTACTTGCAGATCTTATATAAAAACTTGTATAACTCCATTTTCTTCAGATTTTGGCCTGAAAAACCTGCCTTGCCCCCTTTTTTTCTTTAACTTTTTCATTCTTTGTTCTTTTTCTTTTTTAATTATTCTTAAATCCTTTGCCTCCTTAATTTTAGATCTTGAACTGAAGGTAATTTTACACCACTGGCTCAAGTTCTTCCTTCTAACAAATATCTCCATCAATAGGGTACTCTGTGACATAAATTCCATCTTCAATTGCAGCAAAATCCAAAAAATCTGTGTTTGATGGACTGTTCATTTTCTTTTGTGAAACGTTTCACTCATTTTGTAAATTCATGTCAGAGATATATTAGATTTACTTTGTTCAGAGGCCTTTTGATGCAGTAGCGGCGGTTTGTTTCATTTTGCTCACATTGTTTGGAGAAAGAAGGGGAGGTTGGGGGGGGGGGGGTATAGTTTTGACATGTGGAGTTACGTTAGCAAGAAAAATCTGATGGTGGTCAGGGAATAAAATTCGACCTATCAAATATTTCGACTCAAAAGAAATTCTGCTTATCAAAAATAAATAACAACAATTCTCGGTTCAGTTACACGGGAATAAAGATTCACTCTGGGTGTTATCTAGTTCGACTTACCGAAGTTTCACTGTCTATTTAAGCTAATTTGGAGCCATTATGATTACCTGTTGTTCTTTAAATTACATATATGCATATGGTATATTTCAGTTGCTGCTTCCAGTTCTTTAGACAGTCACATAAGGTTATGGGACTTACAGACTGGTCAACAATTAAAAAGCATTGATGCTGGTCCAGGTAATATAACTCAGAATTATTTTTAATAAATGTAGAGCTTTGTTTATTTTTTGCTTTCAATTATTTGATAAATTCATCATAGAGAAATCTCAACACATTTATCACAACCAAAGACATAGATAAGTCTCCCCGCCCCCCCCCCCCATACAAAGTATGAAAATATTCCATGACATTGTTTGGATTAGTAAAATTCATTTTGGGAACTCGTGAGGGGAGGGAGGTTCGTCGTGAGAGAGAGCTTCTCTCACGACTTTTGGTTGTGTTGGTGAGCTTTTTGCACTGATAAAGAGGCTCCATTGTAGCCTTGAAATAGCTATATACTGTATTTTCTTCACAATTTGCTTTATTTACGTTGGTTTTATAACTGTACCTTGTTTAGATTTTCGAGAACATTGATTGTGCTATCCCATTACTTTCCAATTTTCTTTCACTTTGTCAACTAATAAATTATTTTGTATGTGCAGCGGAGTCTCAAAAATCTGAAGTAATTGATGCTCATTTCACCTAGGATTACTGAAAAATCGGATTACCTGAAAAAAAAATTTCACATTAAGGATTTACACAACTCGGAAGACATAAGGAGGAGCACCTTTTACTTCCTTGTGTCAAAAAAAAAAAAAGAGCTATTGTCTTCACGAAAAAAATCACTCCAACTTCAACATAAATTTCTTTTCAATTGCTTTTTGATGAATTTCAACCTGATTTTTTCTCGATATCCATAGGCATTTATGTTTGCAAGGCAACCAAAACATAATCAACCTCTCATTGTATTTTTATTATTTACTGAACGTAGTCAATAAGTTTTAGAGCTGCAAAATATTTTTATTTTCAGATTTTAATGAAAATCAAATTTTTTGCTGCTAAAAAATAGAACATAGAATATGAAGCACCACGGATTAAGCAGAACTTCGAACTTTCGAGATTTGGATTTTCGAGACTCTACTGTATATGTATTTAAGTTTAACGTCAAAAATATTTTAATAATTGTTTTCTTTTGTCCTTCATATAAACAGTTGATGCATGGACTGTAACATATTCACCTGATTCAAAGTACATAGCAACAGGCAGTCATTCTGGTAAAATCAATCTTTATGGCTCTGAGAGTGGAAAACTGGAGTCTTCTCTTGATACAACAGGGAAATTCACTCTTAGTATTGCTTTTGTAAGTACTAGTATTCTTTAGTGCTTGCTGTGTAGTATTCTTTATCTATTAAAATTAATTATGAAATACATTGTGGTAATGAAAATGAAAAAAAATAAATATATATGCATAAATAACCTAATTTGGTGCCTAAATACGAGAAATGTAAAAAGTTAGTTTTTATTTTAGTGAAAAATATTGCCTAGTTTTTGAGACTTCAATCCTAAAATATGCATAGTAAATATTAATAGCAAATTACAGAAAAAAAAACTAAACTTAAGGCCGCAACAGCCCTCATGGCCCTAGGTCTACTGTGCCCAATGCCCATCTCAGTTTTTGTGACCAAAGCTTCTGGGGCGCAAAAGCAGATTTTTCAGCTATGCAATTAGCTGAACACAGAACCCCTAGTGTTTAGTTTCCCAGCACGCTTGTTACTCATTTTATTGATTCACTGGAAGAGGCTCAGTTGACTGTGCCCAGTGCAGGAAATCAAACGCAGATTTGCAGTGTAGAAGCATAAAGCGCTACCAATAAGCTTCTAGGTTTAAAGCAAATTACACAACATTTGGCATTTCTTTTGTAAGTGTAATCTATAACAAAATTCAGAATCAACTGAAACGAGAGCTAAGGATATCTATTGGAAGACTTTTCCTAGAAGAAATAACTGTTGATGATATGCATAGAAAATTAGAAAAAACATCAATGAATAATATGAAATTCATGCATCAACATCTTGAGATTTAAAGTGAAGAAGTGTGAATAATAGTTGAATGAGAAATTAAAAGTCCTATATTTTAAATCGTTAGGAAATACGAAACCAAAAAATTGAAACGTCTGACCAGAATAAACTCCGAAAATTCACGAATTTTAGGTTTTCTTCAACTGGAAGACAACTGCATCATTCTAAAAATTAAGATGTTGAAGATTATTGCAAAGCATTTATGTATAAGAAAAGATCTTTGTAGTCTTTTGCTAATGAGCAAAGGTGTTTGTGATCTAAAAATTCTGTAAATATTGGGTTGCCGTTTCCGAACATGCTGGGCTGACAACACATTCTACAGTCAGACCTCGATATAAGGTCAGTCGCTTATAAAGTCACCCTGCATATAAGGTTGCTTTTCTAAAGTTCCGGCTCATTGAATAGGAATTCTATGTTATGTCTTATTGGATATATGTTCAAGTCTTAATACATTAATCGCTTATAAGGTCCCTTCTGTCTGATTTCTTTAAATGATTTCAGTGCTTAATAGAGTCACTTCCAAGAATTGTCCGTGACATACGATCCTTAAAAAGTGAAAAGCCGTATTCCTATTAAAGTAGCATATATTGTACAGAATGTAGTAGAAAGTGAGTAATACAACAGTGACACTAATGTATAAAGTAATAACGAGGGCACTCAGAGTGTACTTTTTACCAATCATGAGAAGCTAAAGCTGCAAATTTTCAGAGAACATTTAGAAAACCATTGTGCTTAAATTAAAGAAAAAATCTATCAGTTCAATATTAATGATTTTTCCTACTTTTGTATTTTTCAATTAATTAAATTTAGAATAAAATTAATATATTTTTGATCTCACTGATCTGTGATGTGTTTAAAATATTTCTAGAGTCCTGATGGAAAATATTTAGCTAGTGGAGCTATTGATGGAATTATTAAAGTTTTTGATATTGCAACTGGAAAAATGGTGCACACCTTGGAAGGTTTGTAACTTCTTTTTTTTTCACGGCACTGTGTTTTAAAGCTATGATATGATTTGCTTTTAATTTAAAATTTGTAAAATTTTGTAACTCGGAATTACAATAAAAACCTTTTTTTCTTAAATGGAATCAGTTAGCCAAGCATGCTCGTATTAAAATTTGCTTATGCAACATCTTTTATTAAAAGTTTGATAAATGTCAATATGATGTATTGAAACAACAAATACAAATTTGAGGACCAGCGACAGGCTCTGGGCCCAACTAGGCTGGTCCTAGTCTGTTTATTAGTCCCCAATGAAGATCAATGGCCCTCTTAAAGCTATCCACCCCCTTGATTATTACCGCCTCTTCTGGTAAGCTGTTCCAACTGCCCTACTAAAGTAATAATTTTTCCTAATTTCCAGGTTATCCTGAGATTTGAATAGCTTAAAACAATGACCCCTTGTCCTGCTTTCTGTGCAAAAATTTAACCCGTTAACATTTTTCATTTTGGAAAGCATATGCCTGATTGTTATTTATTTATTTACTTTTTTTTTACTACAAATTTTATTAATCAGAGGAAGACTTTGTGAACCCTCTGCGCAGTTGTCATTCAGTGTACGAAGAAGACAAGAATAAAGGCTGTGTTTAACAACAGCCAGACCAGCCATAAAATAATATAAAATATGCTCAAAATATTCTTCCGTTTTCACTAATCTCTTTGATGTACTTTGGCTTTATCTAAATATTTATGAACATCTTCCACCAAAAATTTATCAGTTTTTCTTACTTTGTTCATATGCAAATTTTGAATATTCCTAGATCAGCTGACAGGTCAATATGAACGTCGGTTTTATTTTGTTTAAATTTTTGTAAGTTGGTCCCTTACACATGGCAGGAAAGATAGGGATTTTAAGTGTTTGACTTTAAGTTATTCGTTTTTCAGAGGAATATTTGCTTGCACAAACTTTTAGTGCTTTTCTTTTCTTGTTTTCCAATGGCATGTGTTACATTTCTTCAATTGAATTGGAGCTGAGTGCATGTAAAAGATGTTTGAAACATTTTTTTTTAATCTAAATGTTTCAAGTTAAAACTGTAAGTTATAACTCATATTAGAACAAATATAAATTGCTTTCTTCATTGTTTACATTTTTATACAAGATTTATACCTTCTTTTAAAAAATAGTCATTTTGCCCATTTCAGGCTGTTCTAGTGTTAAAATGTTTACTTCAGTATGTGTTGGAAAAATAGCTAAATATGATACATTTATTAAATGTCCATACTTTTCTGTTAAGGGTCATTCCATGAAAAAGCCGCCATTTTGTCCTGCATATGACAGCTAATATATTTATTTCATTAAGAAATAAGTTTGAAAGATAATGAACAAAACCTTTTGCCTAAAAAAATCATGCATGTAGGTTTTCTTAAACAACAAAATTTTGTTCATTGTCCTTTTAAATTATTATTTTTAATGAAATATATGATCCATTGTGTAAGAGACAAAATGTCCATTTTTCTGTGGACTGGCTCCAAAACATTTCATTTTTTACACCTTTCTTGAATTTAATATATATCTTACTGATATGTATAATTGATCAGAGAATTATGGAATTGTCTTATTTTGTCTATAATTTGTTTTATTGTATGTTTTGACATAACCTATTTTTTTTCTATTTTCTGCCAAGGTTAAGTGATATACAGTAGATTCTCGAAATTCTGAACACTTGTGGGATCAATCGAGTGTTCAGATTATGGAGACGTTCATTGTAGAGGGGGGCTGGATAAGGCATATGTATTCGCCGGGACCTTCAAAATGTTAGGGTATTTGTATTAGGAAGCGTCCACATAGAGAGAGTCCACTTTACTAAACTAAGCAAGGGCGCCCATATAGGGGGACAGGGGGGCTCATGCCCCCCTCCCCCCGCTTTGGAAATGAGAACTTCCTTGCTTTTAATTCTTTTTTCATTGCAAAAATGTATAAAAATTTCTTTTCCAGCCATTAATGAATAAGTTATTAAAAATGTCAAATTTTAATATCTCTAATCTGTACTGAAATCTATTTCCATGGATAAAATATTCTGCTAAACCATTGGAAAAATGTTTGAGCCCCCCCCCCCCCCTTAAAATTTTGCATATGGGCGCCCTTGATTAAGAGTCGGGTAACAGAAACAGCGTGAAGGTGATACACCCCTCGCAGATTCTTGAGGAGGTCTGCAAACTATTTCTGAATTTGTAAAGGTTTTTTTTTTTTTTTTCACTTTCTACTCAAGTTTATTAAATTTAAAGTAGACACATACTCGAATAGAGCAGAGAGAAATTATAGATATAAAAATGTGTCCAAATCTGCAGGGGTATTCTGTGGCTGAGAGATCTAAGGGTTACTTCAGTGGCCACTACCTGCTCCTCAGCTCCATTTTATTTTGAAGCTTTTCAGCCTCCATTTCCACTCGATAAATTTAACATTTACAGTCGGACCTCAATATAGGGTCACGCCGCATATAAGGTAACTTTTCTTAAGTCCCGGCTCACTGAATAGAAATTCTATGTCAAGTATTATCAGATAAATGGTCAGGTCATAATACATTAATCGCTTATAAGGTCACTTTGGTCAGATTTCTTTGAATGATTTCAGTGCCTAACAGATTCACTTCCAAGAATTCACCGCGATATACGCTCCTTAAAAAGTGAAAAGTCGTTTTTCCTCTTATTGTAGCAGGTAGTGCACAGAATGCAGTAGCAAGTGAGCATTACGACAGTGATACTAAAATATGAAGCAGTAATGTATGCACTCAGCATGTACATATTGCACTCTTTTGCCAGTCATGAGAAGCTGAAGAAATTTTCAGAAAATAATTAGAAACCATTTTGATTAAATTAAAGAAAAAATGCATTAGTCCTGTATTAATGACAATTTTAAGTAAGGTAAGTTGCACATCAGTTGTTTGCTGGGGGATATTTAAATGCAGCTTTACTCTAAATGAAAGTTTTAAAAAATAATTTCAAAATTTCTTATTGATTCCTAAAATTTAGGTTCAAATCAATTTAACTATAATAACCTAATTAACTGATAGTTTTGAACATATTAAATTTTGAAGTGATTTAATGAATTAAATGTTTATTTATCAATGAATATATATGAATCGGTTATAAGGTTAACCTGCTTATGAGATCAGTTTCGTCAGGGGCGTAGCTAAGGGGGGGGTTTTGGGGACAAACCCCCCCCCCCCCGAAAAGTTAGTCTCAAAAAAAAGAGAAAAAGAAGAGAGAAGAGAAAGAAAAAAAAAGAAGAAAAGGGAAAAATTCCAAGCGATTATATATATATATATATATATATATATATATATATATATATATATATATATATATATATATACATATATATATATATATATATATATATATATATATATATAAGAAGTAACCCCCCCCCCCCCCCCCGAAAGTTGGGTCTAGCTACGCCACTGAGTTTCGTGAAGTCCCGAGGGGTGACCTTATATCGAAGTCTGACTGTATATTCAAGCATCCCTTGGTGTTGATTTATAAGTTATATGATATTGGCTAGCTGATTTAACATGCCAACTATTTGGAAGTTTTTTAACCTGCGTTGCCGACTGCTGAGAAATAATTCTGCCACTGGGACTAGGAGTAGACTTTCTGCATGGTGAAATGCTCTTATACTTCTGTTTCATGGGATTCTAAAATCTTTTTTTTTTTCACACAGGTCATGCTATGCCCATTAGATCGTTGACTTTTTCCAAAGATTCTATGATGTTGTTAACAGCCTCTGACGATTGTCACATCAAAATGTATAATGTGTGAGTGATCCTTTATGCTCATTACTGAATACTTATTCAATAGTATTGTCGGCACCATGCTAAACTAACAAGTGTGAAAAATCATGAATCGCGTTTTTCAAAATCGATGGCTTGCGGTAGTACTCAAAAAGGGCTACCTACGGGTTATAACTATTTCAAATGAAAGTTTTACACTTACAGTTATGTGTAAAAATTAAAACGTTATAAATTACTAAACGCCTCGGGTGGAAAAAAATTATTGTTTTGCCTTTCCTGAACTGTGCTAATTTTGACATTCATTAGTTTAGCACGGTGACGACGATATCATTGAACTTATTTATGATTGCAAGTTCCTGTGAATTACAAGTCATAGAGTTGTAATGAAATATTTCCTAATATATTTCCTATACACTTCATAACTTATCATCTGTTAAGTGTTTTCTGATTTAAAATTGAAACTTTCTTTGAAAGTATCTTTTTAGTGATTGTTTTTAAGCGTGATTTTTTCAAAACCGTAATTTTTCCAAAAAAAATTCTAGAATAATCAAAAACTAAATTTTGTTCAAAATGTTTTTGTTTAAATTGCACGATAATTTTTTTTTAATTGATAATATTGCATGTTTCGTATTTGAATGCCTCCAAGAAATATCATTTGGTGGAACGTTTCTTAAATTGAGAATTCAATTTACCCAATTATAGTTTTGATTATTCAGCAGAATTAATTTCTGTAAAGTGATCATGAAATGTTGCGTGCTAAACATAAGAAGTAAAAGTTAAAATGACTAAGTAGACTAATTTTTTTTTTTTAATTATTTTATTGACAGGCAACATGCAAATCCAATCGGAACTCTGTCAGGACATGGATCATGGGTCTTGCATGTGGATTGTTCTCCAGACAATGCACACTTTGTCTCTTGGTAATTACCTCTTTCATTCTAAATTTTAATTTGAATGAAAAAGCTAATAAAATAGTTTTGTATTCATATTATGAAGTGCTACAGTGTTGTCTTTACATGTGAAAATGTAAATTCTATTTTTCTAAACATTGTTTTGATTTTTTAAGGGTTTTTTTCTGTTGTCCTTTAAAAAAAAAAATCTTTCCTTCTGTCCTTGCCATTGTTTTGATTTTTTCAGTTATTATGAAGTGCTACAGTGTTGCCTTTACATGTGGAAATGTAAATTCTATTTTTCTAAACATTGTTTTGATTTTTTAAGGGGTTTTTTCTGTTGTCCTTTAAAAAAAAAAAAAATCTTTCCTTCTGTCCTTGCCATTGTTTTGATTTTTTCAGTTATTATGAAGTGCTACAGTGTTGCCTTTACATGTGAAAATGTAAATTCTATTTTTCTAAACATTGTTTTGATTTTTTTTTTTTTTTTTTAAATCATCAGTAGCATTTAAAAAAAAAAATCTTTCCTTCTGTCCGTGCCATTGTTTTGATTTTTTCAGTTATTATGAAGTGCTACTGTGCTGCCTTTACATGATAAAATGTAAATTCTATTTTTCTAAACATTGTTTTGAGTTTTTAAGTATTTTTTTTTTTTCTGTTGTCCTTTAAAAAAAAAAAATCACCAGTAGCATTTAAAAAAAAATTCTTTCCTTCTATCATTTGTTTAGATTTTTTCAGTTATTATGAAGTGCTACAGTGTTGCCTTTACATGTGAAAATGTGTATTTTTCTAAACATTGTTATGATTCAATATTTTTTTTTCTTTTGCCTTTTATATTTTCTTTTTAAAAATTACTAATTGTGTAAGAGTTTTTGTTATTTCCTTCTATCCTTGCCATTGCTTTGACTTTTTCAGTTATTATTATTTTTTGTTCATATTATTTTTTTTTTTCGTATTTTTAAAAATATTTTTGTGTATTATTTTGTAATTCATTTGTTATTGAAGCATATTCCAATATTTACCGATAATAGAAAAATACTATTGCGATATCTTACTGACAAAAATGTTTGAAATCTTTACTAATAATAAAGCTGAAAGTCTCTCTGTCTGGATCTCTGTGACCGCATAGCTCCTAGACCGTTCGGCCGATTTTCATGAAATTTGTCACAAAATTAGTTTGTAGCATGGGGGTGTGCACCTCGAAGCGATTTTTCGAAAATTCGATTTTGTTTTTTTTTTCTATTCCAATTTTAAGAACATTTTCCCGAGCAAAATTATCATAAGATGGATAAGTAAATTACCAAGTTATCATAACATGGAACCATGACATAGGCTAGCCAATTGGCGAGAAATTCATCATACATTATTTGTAAATATACTGGTGAACCAAAAGGCCTTTTAATTTTCTACTACAGGCAAAGCCGTGCGAGTGCCACTAGTTAAATATATTTTAGTATTTAAAAGTACATTGTGTTTTAATTAATTTTATTTTTGAAATGTTTCAGTTCTTCTGACAAGACTGTGAAAGTGTGGGAAATAGGCTCTAGGGAATGTATCCACACTTTTAATGAACACTCTGATCAAGTATGGTGTGCCAAATATAACCACAATGGTAGTAAAATTGTTTCTGTATCAGATGATAAAACAATTGTGGTATATGATTGTCCACCTTAAACTGTCTATAAATTTTTAATATGCATGTCATTTTTGTACAGTAATAAATTTTGAAAAATACATTTGTTGTATTGATTTCTTTGTAAACGGGGGAATAATTATGCTGAGGAAATAAAACGAGCTGATGTGTGCATCACATGACTTCCTTTTACACCAAGTTGAAGTTCTTTCCAGATTATTGGTAATTTTAATGTGATTCAATAGTTAACTCTTTAAATTTCACCAACAATGGCCAAATAAAAACCAGATTTTAAAAAAAATCGCCAAATTTTTCGCCAAGCTGGCGACAAAACTTGGCGACCAAAAGCTTGGGGATATATTGTCTAGTGTTTTCATAAATTATAACACCACTTCAGTTTGCATTGAAATTAACATTGATTTCCCCCCAAGAAGGTGTAAAAGACCCCCTTTGGAACATTCGAATGCAACCAAAAAGGGAGGTGAACAACAAGCCGCCACTAGGAGTCTACGTACCAAATTTCAACTTTCTAGAATTTCTGCTCTTGAGTTATGCAACATACATACGTACATACAGAGGTATGAGTCAATAGTTTACTCTCTAAATATCACCAACAATGGACAAATTAAGACAGATTTTTTTAAAAAATCGCCAAATTTGTTGCCAGTTGGCGACAAAATTTGACGACCAAGAGACTGACGATATATCGCCAAATTACAACACCACTTGAGTTTACATCAAGTTTAACTGATTTCCCCCCAAAAAAGGGGCAAAAGACCCCTTTAGATGCAACCAAAAGGGGAGGTGCACAACTAGACCCACTAGGAGTCTATGTACCAAATTTCAACTTTCTAGGGCCTACCGTTCTTGAGTTATGCGACATACATACGCAGATACATACATACAGACGTCACGAGAAAAGTCGTCGTAATTAACTCGGGGAATGTCAAAATGGATATTTCGGGTGCATATACATTCTTAGGCGTTTATCCACGTGTGGTTGTGTTGAAAAAAAAACTCAATATTCATTTGGGGGTGAGCAAAATGGAAATTAAGGCCGAATTTTGAGTGAAATTTTTTTTGTGAATACAATACTTCCTTTTTTGTAAAAGGAAGTAAAAATGTATTCCTGTCATGTATGTAGTTAAAGTAGCACAAATCACAACTATCACTAGTGCGGCCACAATTTACCTTCTGAGGGAAGAAGTGGTGGGGAGGTTCATGACAGTCCTTACATATAAACTAACATGTTTGGATTGGGTAAGTGTGTTAAAAACAAAGAGCTGTGGGAGGGGGGTGGACCATTTCCTCCTTGCTGCACCATTACTCAACATTTAATATATTGGGAATGTAAAATTGTCAGTAATATTCTTTTGAAGAAGATTCTTGTAAAACTGAATGATTTCATAAAAATTGATTCCTGTAGCAACATTATCTAACACATTTTGGATATATTTTTTTGATTTTTTAACACATTTTGGATGTGATTGTTTTGATTGACTATCATCCAAATAGAAAAAAGAAATGTAATAGTGTAAGGTCACCTATAACAGACAGTCATAAGTTTGGATTTAAATGATAAGCCTTTTAAGCGGGTAAAACTGATGTTGTGGCCCATGAATGTGGTGCAGACATCTAGTGTTATCAGAATAAATTTTATGAGTCAGTTGGTATTTACAAGGCAGTGGTGGAAGGTTATGACACACAAGGTCAGCTGGTGTTGCATGTTCATTTGAACCAAATAAGGCTTGCTTTAGTTCTAAAAATAAAGAATTTTTGCACATTTTGAAGAGAAAACTGGAAATTTTTCCATTACTCATCCTACCTGTTTACTGGGTATCATCAGAATTGTCAGTGTCTGTTACTGGGGGGCGGACCTTTTTTCGAAATTGAGCAAATAAAAATAGAATTAACTAACAGAGGATCTAGAAGCAGCCAAGGGCGCCCATATAGGGGGGCAAGGGGGGGGCTCGAGCCCCCCCCCCCCCCCTTAGAAATTAGAACTTCCTTGCCTTTAGTACATTTTTCTTTGCAAAAATGTAAAAACGTTTGTTCTCCAGCCATTAATGAATGTATTATTAAAAATGTCAAACTTTAATGACTCTAATCTGTCCTAAAATCTGTTTCCATGGGGAAAATATTCTGCTAAACCATAGTTAAAATATCTGAGCCCCCCCCCTCCTTACAATTTTGCATATGGGCGCCCATGGAAGCAGCCAAATGTTAGATGAGATGTAGTTGCATGAGATAAAAATAGTTTGAAAAGTTTAAATACATTAACAGACTCAGAAAATTGAGTTAACCTGAGAGCGATGTCTTAAGCATGTCTGACTGCTGCCGTTACTCTAAATATCACAATTAAAGAATATGCATTAATACAAATGTACAGACAGCGAACATAACAGTATGATGCAGGGCTGTCCTTGGTGGCTAAAATTGTGGCTAAATGGATCCATTTGAAGCAAAGGAGACTATAGTGACTATTTTACCCAAAATATAGGCAAAAATGACTATTGCAGTCAGTTGTAAAAATATGTATATATGTTAGTAAAATAACGACAAAAATTAATAAAAAACTCCTGAGCTAAACCTTTTTTTTTCCTTGAGCAAAAAACGAAAATTTGTACAAAAGTCTACCACCTACATTCTAAAAAATATCAGAAATACTTCAACTAGGAGTAGTTTAAAGAGGTAGGAAAAAAAATATAGTAAACTTGTGCTACGAAGCCTTCTAAATTTCCTGAAACTGATGTAATGCAAGTTTTTCCTATAACACCAGTTTTTTGAAAACAACCTGGGACTAAGTACTGATTCTCTACATTCATCCTCACAAAACTATAGTAGCCAAAAATAGCATTCTTCCTTGCTGAATACTATATTTCATGTCTCTGTCTCCTCTTGATCATTAATTTTGTGCGTTTGCAATACTGTGTCCAACAGCGATTCTAAACCGCTAGTCTGCTGGATCATCACCGGCCCGTGGTATAATTTGACTGGGCGCTTAGAAATTTTTACATGTCCTTGTTAAATGATTTTCCTTCAGCAATTAAAAAAATTACAAGTACACGATACTTTTTCGTTCAGTTTGTGATTGCTTTTCATTTTTCGAAAATTGATTTTCCTTTGAACAGTAAGTACAGTAGTGTACCTTTACATTTAAATATTTATGTGAATAAATCATAACAAAAATTTTACAATTATAGGTTTTTTTTTTTAAAAAAAAAAAAGCCTTTGCTGGTCTGCAATTTTTTCCGTACATTTTTATCGTTCCATGGGTTAAAAAAGGTTGAGAAATGCTGCTGTGCACTATTCATGCTGCACGACACTGCTTTTGTAATCTGCTATGTTCAGGGTTCGTATGCTCCGGGAAAACCTGGAATTGTCAGGGAAAATGATGTTAAAAATGTCAGGGAATTTCCCAATTTTACCAACAATTTTTTCCCCCAGGGTATTTTGTACCATAAAACCTAATCTCCGTTTTTATCGATGTTTCCTCAAAAAATAATTGTAAAAATCTTGATGCAAAATGACGCTGGCAATAAAAAAAGTGGCGATCCAAAAAAAACTTCCAACAGTCGCCGTTTTTACTCCCCAATAGTTCCCAAGAAAAAATTTCGCGGATTATCAGGAATTATGCACTAACTCTACAGGGGAGAAGACAATGTACTGCTTCGGAAGCACTAGCCTGAAGATGGAAGAGTCGATTGGAAAAGTAGTCTTCATTTTTGGTCATTCACAAGATGGAAGTAGACACTATGCTTAAATGCCTAAGTTTCTGAAAACAAAGCAGAATTGGATGTTTTCTTTTACTGCAAACAGCTGTAAATAACGTAAAATGTTTTTAATTTTGAATGTGTAATTTTCTTGAGAAATGATTTTTTTCCTTAAAACTTAATCCTTTTTTCATTGCCTTGGACGTAAATGTGCAAAAAACTTTTCAACTCAATTGTAGCTTCATGAAAATTTTTATATTTTAAATTGATTTTATGCCACAAATTCAAAAATTATTTCTTAATTTTTGACGTAGCCGCCATATTTGGTCATTCCCAAGATAGAAGTACACGAGACTTTTTAAGTGCCTTTCCGAAAATGGCATTGGATGTTTATTGCAATGCAAACTATTAATAACAATGCAAAATTTGCTTTTTTTTTTTTTTTTTTTTTTTTTTTGAATAATTCGTAATTATTTTCCCGAAAAATGCAAAATTTTATCTTTAGTACCATTTTTTTATGCAAATTGATTTAGACACTTATGTGCTAAAAACTGACTATTTTGTCTTAATTGTAGTTTTTTAAGGAATATTAACCATTTATAACTACTTTTATGCTACAAATTATTAAAGTTTTCACTTAATCGCCATATCTGGTCGTTTTCAAGATGGAAGTAGATGTTAAATTCCAAAAACAGAATTGTATGTTTATCTCAGTGTAAACTATTGGAAGTAGCATAAAATGTACAATAAATTATGGATTTTTAAAAATTAATTATTTTCTAGAAAAGAATTTTAGTATCATTTTTCAGTATGCAAAGGGAAAAAAAATGATGATTAATTGGCATTGGGCTATGATCGGCGGATGTTGATTTTTGTTATTATGCATTATATTATATTCCGATCGATGCAATAGTTAATCATACTTATCCTGAACAAGCAACGATAAAATTAAAAATTTTAAAAAACCCCGATTGAGTCGCAATTGTAGAATCAAGAGGAAAATTTGAAAATCCTTTTAAAAGTCTTATATTATTAAAAATCAATGTTAAGTGTTTTATTTGCTATTAAATAGAAACTGGCAACAGATAAAAATTTTAAATCATTGCGTTTTATTTCCTTGTCGGCCAACAATGAATTCGGTTGTTACTCGCGTGAATAAAGGCTTAGCCGTTATTAAAATCTGCTTTTAAAAAAACGTTATAATTCGAATTCTATGAAACATGGAAGTTCCAAACACATTATATCAGACGTGGGAAAAAAAATCTCTTTATTTTGGTATTAAATTAAAAAATTTTTAACTATGTTTTCACTGAAAAAATCACGGAAAACCTTTTAGAGGTTTTTAATTAATATCTTCCATAATTTATGTCATCCAAAGATGCAACCTAGCTAAGAACACTCCCGATCAACTCTCGTTTCGAACTTTTTTTTTTCTTTTCTAAATCGGTCCATCCGTTTAGGCGCTAGAGTTCCACAGACAGACACACAGACACACCTAACTTATAACCCCTTTTGTGTGTCGAGGGTTGAAAATAGCTTTGTATTTTGCTCAATATGTTTTGTGCTATACACTTGTAAGAAAATAAAAAGAAGTATCGTAAACCAAAAGTGGATGCTAAAAGATTGCTGCACGATTACAGCAAAACGCTAAAATACGTTGAAAGTACTTTGTTTTCATCAAGTATTAAACGAATGAAAACAATTTTGAGCAAGTCGTTAAAAAAAAACTTTTTTTTTTTAAATATAGAAAAAAGAGAAAAAATTCCAAATATTTTTTTTTTAATTTAAACGGTAAAGTTTCAGTTCTTACGCGTTGCTACAATACGTTTTAACAATTTTAATTATTTTGAAAATATTGTTATTTAAACTTAATTTTGAATAAAACGACTAACCTGGATTTTTTTTTTTAAACAACATGGAAAAGTCGAGGATTTTGTTTTTTTTTAACCACAAGTGTATGAACCCTGTATATTATTCATTACTTTATGAAAGAAATGACTAAAATCCAAAACGCAAAAAAAATTCTGAAGAACAGCAAGTCTATCGGAACTTTTCACTAGATCTGAAAGAACAGGAGGCCAACAACAGGACAGACTTACTTAACTTTTCCTAAAGGTTCTACTGGCTTCATTATATGTAGCTTAACAGTTCAGTAGAAAATGCTCTACATATCCCTCAGCTTCATCACAATTACAAAGTCACAGTACACCAACTTGCGGCGAAACAATTAAGGGATGTTTATAAGGGTTTTGAATAATTGTTTGTCGTGGTGAATTCATTACTTTATGAAGAAAATGACTTAAAGTCCAAAATGCAAAAAAAAATTCTGAAGAACAGCAAGTCTATCGGAACTTTTCACTAGATCTGAAAGAACAGGAGGCCAACAACAGGACAGACTTACTTAACTTTTCCTAAAGGTTCTACTGGCTTCATTATATGTAGCTTAACAGTTCAGTAGAAAATGCTCTACATATCCCTCAGCTTCATCACAATTACAAAGTCACAGTACACCAACTTGCGGCGAAACAATTAAGGGATGTTTATAAGGGTTTTGAATAATTGTTTGTCGTGGTGAATTCATTACTTTATGAAGGAAATGACTTAAAGTCCAAAATGCAAAAAAAAATTCTGAAGAACAGCAAGTCTATCGGAACTTTTCACTAGATCTGAAAGAACAGGAGGCCAACAACAGGACAGACTTACTTAACTTTTCCTAAAGGTTCTACTGGCTTCATTATATGTAGCTTAACAGTTCAGTAGAAAATGCTCTACATATCCCTCAGCTTCATCACAATTACAAAGTCACAGTACACCAACTTGCGGCGAAACAATTAAGGGATGTTTATAAGGGTTTTGAATAATTGTTTGTCGTGGTGAATTCATTACTTTATGAAGAAAATGACTTATAGTCCAAAATGCAAAAAAAAATTCTGAAGAACAGCAAGTCTATCGGAACTTTTCACTAGATCTGAAAGAACAGGAGGCCAACAACAGGACAGACTTACTTAACTTTTCCTAAAGGTTCTACTGGCTTCATTATATGTAGCTTAACAGTTCAGTAGAAAATGCTCTACATATCCCTCAGCTTCATCACAATTACAAAGTCACAGTACACCAACTTGCGGCGAAACAATTAAGGGATGTTTATAAGGGTTTTGAATAATTGTTTGTCGTGGTGAATTCATTACTTTATGAAGGAAATGACTTAAAGTCCAAAATGCAAAAAAAAAAATTCTGAAGAACAGCAAGTCTATCGGAACTTTTCACTAGATCTGAAAGAACAGGAGGCCAACAACAGGACAGACTTACTTAACTTTTCCTAAAGGTTCTACTGGCTTCATTATAAGTAGCTTAACAGTTCAGTAGAAAATGCTCTACATATCCCTCAGCTTCATCACAATTACAATGTCACAGTACACCAACTTGCGGCGAAACAATTAAGGGATGTTTATAAGGGTTTTGAATAATTGTTTGTCGTGGTGAATTCATTACTTTATGAAGGAAATGACTTAAAGTCCAAAATGCAAAAAAAAATTCTGAAGAACAGCAAGTCTATCGGAACTTTTCACTAGATCTGAAAGAACAGGAGGCCAACAACAGGACAGACTTACTTAACTTTTCCTAAAGGTTCTACTGGCTTCATTGTATGTAGCTTAACAGTTCAGTAGAAAATGCTCTACATCTCCCTCAGCTTCACCACAATTACAAAGTTCACAGTACACCAACTTGCGGCGAAACAATTTAGGGATGTTTATAAGGGTTTTAAATAACTGTTTGTCGTGGTGAATATTTATTCATTACTTTATGAAGGAAATGACTAAAGTCCAAAACGCAAAAAAAAAAAAAAAAAAAAAAATCTGAAGAACAGCAAGTCTATCGGAACTTTTGACTAGATCTGAAAGAACAGGAGGCCAACAACAGGACATACTTGCTTAACTTTTCCTAAAGGTTCTACTGGCCTCAATATATGTAGCTTAACAGTTCAGTAGAAAATGCTCTACATCTCCCTCAGCTTCACCACAATTACAAAGTTCACCGTACACCAACTTGCGGCGAAACAATTAAGGGATGTTTATAAGGGTTTTAAATAATTGTTTGTCGTGGTGAATATTTCCACTACTATCTGCAGAAAAGGAGTTATCTTGAACCATGATAATGCAAGACCAAACTGCTCAAGGCAATTCATAAAATATTAAGGAGCTGTGGTGAGTCTTTCACCCACCATGCTCACCTGATATTGCACCATCTGATTTCCCTTTATTCCGATCTATATGTGACAAAAAAAACTTAAGTTTCAATGTTGACAGACAAAAGTTTTTATTTTTTAACATCGCTGTTATAAATGAAAACTTTTAAAAGTGTATTTATTCGGGGGGAAATAACATTACTTTTCGGTCCCCCAAATATTTCGTGCATAGTTATCTATACGTTAAATTCAGTAATTTGAAGAAACAAATATGTATCACATAAATAGTAAAATTTCAGAAAAAAAATCGATACTTGTATTAATGTATTGGAAAGGGTTCAAAGGCGGGCTACAAGGCTAATAAATGGACTTTCTCATTTAGACTATGATTCCAGAAGGCTAAAAATGTAGTCTTGAGCAAAGAAGAGACTGAGGGGACATGACTCAGTTGTTTAAATTTATTAAAATGAAAGATGTTACGGGGCTGAAGTTTAGCACTGAAAACAGGACAAGGGGTCATTGTTTTAAGCTATTTAAATCTCAGGCTAACATGGACATTAGGAAAAATTATTATTATAGCAGGGTAGTGGAACATTGGAACAGCTTACCGGAAGAGGTGGTAATGAGCAAAGGAGTAGATAGTTTTAAGAGGGCCATTGATCTTCACCGGGGATTGTAAATTGACTAGAACCAGTCTAGCTAGGCCCAGAGCCTGTTGCTGGTCGTCACTTTTGTATTTGTACTTGTATTTGTTAAATTTCTTAAAGTGCATACATATACTGCCATTAAAAAGAAGAACATGTAAAAAAAATCTCCAGAAATCATAAGCTTCCTCTTGGGGGTGCAAATACCGACATCAAATAGTTTTATTAAGGGGAAATTAATTTAGACTTTTCCTGGCCATTAATATTCATTGGGGGGTGGGGGGACAAAAAATATTTTTAAAACGCTTTCTATCATCTTTAAGAGTCAGATTGGAAGTAAAAGGAATCCACTCAACAACTTTCAGTTTGGTGTAATCGAAAAAAATAATCAGATACAAGATAATCAAAGGAGAACAAGTATTTTAGATATCAAAGAACCGCAATCCAGATATATGAGGAGTGGAGTTATAGAAAAAACTTAAAGAAGATGACAGTTGAAAATACAAAATAAGAAATTGTACATGAGGGAAGAGTAAAAAATGTTAGAATAAAGTTATATTGAGGGTACGAAAAAGTGGAATTTGAAAGTATTTTTTAAAACTTTCGATGCAGTAAAAATATGCTTAATAGAAATCAACGCAAAAGTTCAACGAAATAATAGCTCGGTAAACCGGAATATGTGTTTGGTTTGTATGAAATCTAAGCATCTGTTGCAAACCTAAATTTTCTTATCTATATATATAAAAATGGACTTTGGTAAATTTGTTCCCTAAGATCTCAGAAACTACCCGGCAGATATGGCTGAAATTTTCACCGTTTGTTCTTTTTGGTACTGGTGAGGTTTGTAGACCAGTTCGAAAAAAATCCGATTGTTAGTTCCCCAATATGACGGTGAAAAAATAAGTGCACATATTAAAATTATGTGTCCCTCGAAAGCGCTTATTTTTCTGCTGAAGATGGCATCTGTTAGATGGTTCTAAGTTGTATGAAAAACGAGATATGAGCTTTTTTTGTTCCATGTTCAAAGGCTCTCCTCAATCCAATTCATTATTTAGTGTATCATCTCAACTCTCAGTTGATAGCTAGAATTGTTGTACTCTTCAATATTTTTGCGTTTAGTGTCCACGTTTCGTGTGACTGTTCGAGGCTTTTCTCAAGTCAAATCTTAAAGTAACGTTTTTTCACATGATTGGCTGATAATAAATGAATTTGGCTGCTTATTTTCCATTTAAATGGAACTTTAATGAAATTATTGTTATATTTTTATTATTTGTGGGATCAGACTCATGATCCAATCTACCAGTAGAAATCTCGCCAAAATCTTTGCAAAGATTTCAGTAGCTTATGCGAATACATTTGTGCAATTTTTTCAACTGTCGCTGTTTTTGAAGCCAATGTTTCTCAACTTTCACCATGTAAACAAAATATCGCCATTAAAAGAATCTTTAAAACTTTTTTCAAGATGTAAAATAATCCACCATAAACTACATTAGGCAAATCCATTAAAGAGCACAAAAACTTCCATAATTTTTTTCTTTTTGCACATTTTCAAACAATCGCCAAATTTTACTACTCATTTTGGAAACATTTTGGATGAAAATGTTTAGCTCCATGTTATGGTGACCTCAGGATTTGGCGACAATATTTTTTTGACCAAAATTAGTAACAGACCGTTTTACAATTTCTGTTAGCCGGCCGAAGACATGGATTTTAGCTGTATTAATGAAGATTTTTACTATTAATTTTAATGTAATGGAGATTTTTAGATGAGCCGTTATCGTTATTTCAGAACGGTTGATGCTGATGTTGATTTTGAGGGACTGACGTCGATATTCTAAGATGAAGTTTCGAGAATTCATTAAAAAGGGAATTTTTTTGAAGCTATTGTACCAACTCTGTTGGGGTTAAAAAAGGGTGTCTTCCCAGTTTAGCCGACATTTCGTCCCCCTCCCCCCGTTTTCTGATTTAATCATACCTTTTGATATATTAAAATATTAAAGGCGGGAGGAAGTTTGAAGTGTCGGCAAAACTGGGGATAAACCAAAACCAAAAACCAGAATGTTGATGTTATTTTGAAAAATTTTCTTATTCCGAAGGGAGGAGGGGGGGGGGAGATGACTACTTTCCTTATTCAGATACATATTTTTAGAGGGACTGTTGACGATATTTTAAAACTGAAACCCTCATTCTAACTCAAATCTGAACGTTTTTTCCACTTCATAAGTATCCAGGTTTTGAACGTTTTATGTGTTTAAAAAGTATAGTAGCTTAGTCTATATATATATATATACTAGCTACGTGCCCGGCGTTGCACGGGCTACCTAAAAAATGTAAGAGCAGTCCAGTTGATGCTTTTGTAGTACACTGACACTAGTTTCTAACGCGTTAAGGAATAAATAAATGTGCGTAAAGCAAGGTTTGCAAAACACCACTAAAACATATTTTTGCCAAAACACCTCATCAACGTTAATAATCGTTATCAATGATACAAGTTATGAGTACATTTTCAGTCAGCACAAAAGGGGAAAATGTATGCATTATCAACTATAATCTTTACTCACGTTAAACTGAATTACATCTGATAGACTATATCGGAAATATTTATGCACAATAACAATCCGCTTTTTACATAAAATAGTCTACTACCCCGGCGTTGCCCGGGTGTTTATTAATGCAACATACCACTCAGATAAATATTTGGATGGATTCTATCCACATGGTCGTACAAGAATTACATCAATCCGTTTTCCAGGTACAAACCCTCAAAGATCTCAAATAACTTGTAAATCACTCATTTACTTTACGACGTGCACGGTCCTCCTCGAAAATGAAAGTTATGTCATGTGACGCGTATTTAACAATCAGGCTTGAACAAAAAAAAAAAAAAACAGCAAAATTTTGCTGCAGATTACGGCAAAATAATCGAAAAGTAAACAACTTAAACACCCTGATTACAGGAAAAGCCTTAAAACAAAAGCCTAATTTTATTTCTTTATATTCGAGAAAAAGAAATGGCAACAGATCTTTCATCTCAATGATTTTCTTCACGCTGTAAATTTTAATAAAAGCGTTCATCCGGAAAGTTGAGATGAAGCACTGAATAATAATTTAAATGGAGGAAAGCCTTCGAAAAATAGGGATTTGATTTTGAAATCTAAGAGTCATAATTAATAGTTTTTAATTGATATCTCCGCTAATTATTATCGGAGGATTATGTTAAATAGCTAAACATGAAGACGGGAGGATTACGAATCCATCGATACCTGGTTCGATGGTCAGTTCACTGTCGTTCGGGAGAAGAAGCTTGGACATAGATAGATAGATAGATAGATAGATACTCAGATTTTATATGTATAAGACTAGCTGCGTGCCCGGCGTTGCACGGGCTACCTAAAAAAATGTAAGAGCAGTCCAGTTGATGCTTTTGTAGTACACTGACACTAGTTTCTAACGCGTTAAGGAATAAATAAATGCGCGTAAAGCAAGGTTTGCAAAACACCAGTAAAACATCTTTTTGCCAAAACACCTCATCAACGTTAATAATCGTTATCAATGATACAAGTTCATTTTCAGTCAGCACAAAAGGGAAAAATATATGCATTATCAACTATAATCTTTACTCACGTTAAACTGAATTGATAGACTATATCGGAAATATTTATGCACAATAACAATCCGCTTTTTACATAAAATAGTCTACTACCCGGCGTTGCCCGGGTGTTTATTAATGCAACATACCACTCAGATAAATATTTGGATGGATTCTATCCACATGGTCGTACAAGAATTACATCAATCCGTTTTCCAGGTACAAACCCTCAAAGAACTCAAATAACTTGTAAATCACTCATTTACTTTACGACGTGCACGGTTCTCCTCGAAAATGAAAGTTATGTCATGTGACGCGTATTTAACAATCAGGCTTGAACAAAAAAAAAAAAAAAAAAAAAACAGCAAAATTTTGCTGCAGATTACGGCAAAATAATCGAAAAGTAAACAACTTAAACACCCTGATTACAGGAAAAGCCTCAAAACAAAAACAAGAATTTTACCTGTTCATATTCGAGAAAAAGAAATGGCAACAGATCTTTCATCTCAATGATTTTCTTCACGCTGTAAATTTTAATAAAAGCGTTCATCCGGAAAGTTGAGTTGAAGCACTGAATAATAATTTGAATGGAGGAAAGCCTTCGAAAAATAGGGATTTGATTTTGAAATCTAAGGGTCATAATTAATAGTTTTTAATTGATATCTCCGCTAATTATTATCGGAGGATTATGCTAAATAGCCAAACATGAAGACGGGAAGATGACGAATCCATCGATACCTGGTTCGATGGTCAGTTCACTGTCGTTCGGGAGAAGAAGCTTGGACATAGATAGATAGATAGATAGATAGATACTCAGATTTTATATGTATAAAGATATATATAAATGGATCTTGGTAAATTTGTTCCCTAAGATCTCAGAAACTACCCGGCAGATTTGGCTGAAACTTTCACCGTTTGTTCTTTTTGGTACTGGGGAGGTTTGTAGACCAGTTCGAAAAAAATCCGATTGATAGTTCCTTTTTTATTCTAATTTGTCCAAATTTTCGCATAAATGCCCCAATATGATGGTGAAAAAAATAAGTGCACATATTAAAATTATGTGTCCATCGAAAGCGCTTATTTTTCTGCTGAAGATGGCATCTGTTAGAAAGTTCTAAGTTGTATGAGAAACGAGTTATGAGCTTTTTTTGTTCTATGTTCGAAGACTTTCTTCAACCCAATTCATTATTTAGTGTATCATCTCAACTCCCAGTTCATAGTTAGAATTGCTGAATGTTTTTGTGTTTCGTCTGACTGTTTGAGGCTTTTCTCAAGTCAAATCTCAAAGTAACGTCCCCCCCCCCCCCCAAGATTGGCTAATAATAACTAGATTTGGTTGATTATTTTCCATTTAAACGGAACTTTAGTGTAATTAATGCGGTTTTTTTTATTGTTATTTGTGCTGATTGGATTTTTTAATCATTATCCAATCTAACAGAAGAAACCTCGCTAAAATTTATGCAGAAAGATTTCAGTAGCGGATGCATTTGGCAGTTTTTTCAACTGTCGCGGTTTTTGAAGTCAAAGACTACGTAATAATGTTTGTCAGCTTTCACCATGTAAACAAAATATCGTCAATCAAAGAATCTTTAAAAACTTTTTTAACTGTAAAATAATCTAGCAACTGAATTAGGCAAATCCATAAACAGCACAAAAACTTCCATTAATGTGACTTTGTGCACAAATTCAAACCATCGCCAAATTTTACTACTTATTTTGGAAACATTTCGGATGAAATTGTTTAGCGCCATTTTATGGTGACCAAAAGTATCTTAGCATATGGCGACAATATCTCTTTAACAAAAATTAGTAACATGCCGTTTTACAAAGTAAGGAGGGGGAGCATTATCCAAGGTATCCCAAAACGATTCCCGCAAATTCGGTAACATTTTAAATCGCACCAAGAACCCACAATAATTGAAATTTTCCAAAATAACTAAAGCAAGTTTAAGGGGATCACGGGCGCGCAGCTACATTTTTTTAAACAGTTCGTTCTGCAATAAACATACAGAGAAGGTAAGACTCCATGTAAAAAAAAATAATAATAAGTATTAACTGATAAATCTTTTTAAACGTGTGCAGTTTAATTTTATATTTCGGAAATTCTTCAAATTTGTATACGCTTAAATTTCGTGTTTTCGTTTCTAATTGAATACTATTTAGCTCTTTTTACTTACTGCTACTTTAGTTTTATGAGTAAGGAAGAAGCTAGATTTTAAATCATGTCAAAAAGGTGTGTTTTAAGTTCTTTCACTTAAAACAGAAAATAAATGCAAGTAACGATTGTTTCTCATAATTATTGCTAACCCAGGCAACGCCGGGTATTTTTGCTAGTCTATATATATATAAATGGAGTTTGGTAAATTTGTTCCCTAAGATCTCAGAAACTACCCGGCAGATTTGGCTGAAACTTTCACCGCTTGTTCTTTTTGGTACTGGGGAGGTTTGTAGACCAGTTCGATAAAAATCCGATTGATAGTTCTTTTTTTATTCTAATTTGTCCAAATTTTTGCATAAATGCCCCAATATGACGGTTAAAAAATAAGTGCACATATTAAAATTATGTGTCCATCGCAAGCGCTTATTTTTCTGCTGAAGATGGCATCTGTTAGAAAGTTCTAAGTTGAATGAAAAACGAGTTATGAGCTTTTTTTGGTTCATGTTCGAAGGCATTCCTCAACCCAATTCATTATTTAGTGTATCATCTCAACTCCCAGTTCATAGTTAGAATTGTTGAATGTTATTGTGTTTCGTCTGACTGTTTGAGGCTTTTCTCAAGTCAAATCTTAAAGTAACGTTTTTTTTTTTCTCCAAGATTGGCTAATAATAACTAGATTTGGCTGATTATTTTCCATTTAAACGGAGCTTTAGTGTAATTAATGGTTTTTTTTCAAAATTATTTGTGCTGATTGGATTTTTTAATCATTATCCAATCTAACAGCAGAAACCTCGCCAAAATTTATGCAAAAAGATTTCAGTAGCGGATGCATTTGGCAGTTTTTTTCAACTGTCGCGGTTTTTGAAGTCAAAGACTACGTAATAATGTTTGTCAGCTTTCACCACGTAAACAAAATATCGTCAATCAAAGAATCTTTAAAAACTTTTTTTACTGTAAAATAATCCAGCAACTAAACTAGGCAAATCCATAAACAACACTCTCAGAAATGGACTTTTAAATTTGACGAATTTTTCTTCGTTTTTGACGAAACCACTTTCAGGGATATGCTCCGAGCGAACATTTCGTCAAATTGAAGAAACTGCTTTTGTTAGTGGTTTGAGGATGCGAATTTCGTCAAATGTAACGAAATATTTCTTCATTCTAGTCTTATCTATTGAAAATGGAAAGAATGTTGATATGATTGAAAGAAAATTAATGAATAGAGAAACATTAAGAAAGAAAGTTTAAGGAATGTTACAGTTTTTAAAACCAAAAAATCAATGCATGCATATCTTCAAAAGCTCACAAAACATATTGAATCATAAATTAAAATTTATTTTATTAAAGGAAGGCACCAGCGTATCTGAAAAAAAAAAAGTTTATCCTGCTATTTGAGTGCGAGTATATGTGGATAGTGTATTTTAATTCTAGGAGCAATTGAAAAAAAAAGAAAGACAGAGGTAGAGCTATATTGAACCTTAACTCCCCCCTCCCACTTATCCCAAAGTGTCACACCTTACCTTATCCCCTACCCTTACCGAGGACCTTCCGAAGAGGGGGCAGAGGTTTTTACCAAAAACTCTGCTGTCAAATTGTAATGTTTTTTATGGATGCCAATAACTTCGCAATGGCGGAAAATTCAAATCTTGCGTTACGTTTGGGACACAATTTATTTGCATTTGCATATGAGTATGCTATTCTAGTAGTTAAAAATTTTCGTTCTGAATCAGTTCTTTTAAGAATTCAAAGCAAAACTTTACAAAGAACTCGTAAAAAATTGCTATTTCCTGTTGATCCACTACACTCTCGATAAATATAAAGCTATTTAATCTTCTACCGATGCTCAGTGTTGAAACAATGGAATTTACTTTGAGTTCCTCTTGGAAAACATAATTGTGTAAATACAATTGATTTCCTTATCGTGAAATGCAAACATAAATGTATCCTGGAGCTTAAACATCGCGTAGATAAATTTCGAAGATATTTAGAAAAAAAATCAGAAAGCCACATTTTTCGCTTTAAAATCGCAGGATATGGAGGAATGTGCAACTACGAGAGATTGTTAACAGTTTAGTCATTTCCCCGCAATGATTTTGATTGACGAGCTAATTATTCATGTTTTTTGCTTGCCTTTCTTATCTTCTTGAAAAACAAGTGGTTGATAGTTTGACGCATGTATTCCACTTTATGTTTCAACAAGTGCAGTAAAATTATTTTGAAATTCTTGAGTGGTGGTAAAAAAATATGTGTTACAACAGAATAATGTGAAAGATGAATTTACTCAGTAAAATTGCCGCCCAAACAGCCACGGCTAAAGCAGAAATACATAAAATACACCGCCAGCTCAGTCATTTCCAGTCGAGGACTGCAGTTTCGTGCTTATGAGCACTCATCAGCCCGGTATCGGAAAGTGAGTGAACTGGAGATGGAAAACCTCTTAAGGAAGCCAAGAGTGCCAAACAAACTGGTAGCTAATATAGAATTAGCGTAGCCCAGACGAGTGACCGAAGCAATGGTTCGGTTCAACTCGAGGATTGATGTCAAGGCATGGTATATTCAGTAAATTACCGGGGGGGGGGGGGCAATAGCCAGGGCTAAAGCAGAAATACATGAAAATACACCGCCAACTCAATCTGGTCTGCGCTAATTCTATATTAGCTACCAGGCACTCTTGGATTCCTTAAGTGTTTTTCCATCTCCAGCTCAGTCACTTTCCTATGCCGGGCAGATGAGTGCTAATAAGCACGAAACTGCAGTCCTCGGTTGGAAATGACTGAGCTGGCGGTGTATTTCATGTAAAGAGGAATTTGTTTTTATAGTCTGTTAAAGCTTTTTTTCTTTTTTTCTTTCAAATGGGATTATTATCCCACGTTTTAATGCCACTATGAAACGTTCGGAAACGAAATCGAGAGAAAAACTGAAGTTTTGATGTTTGGAAAATTGATATTTTGTAAATACTAGAAAATTTGAATTGCTCCCTCCAGAACGTTTATTTATTCTGCATACTTCTTTTTTCTTCACTAATATCATAAAAAACATATTTAGTGATTTCAAAGTTTTCCAAAATTCTTTATGTAACCTTGTTTTCCTTCTTTATCCTTATCTTTACTCTTTACTAATAATAAAGCTGAAAGTCTCTCTGTCTGGATGTCTGGATCTCTGTGACGCTCATAGCGTCTAGACCGTTCGGCCGATTTTCAGGAAATTTGGCACAAAGTTAGTTTGCAGCATGGGGGTGTGCACCTCGAAGCGTTTTCTCGAAAATTCGATGTGGTTCTTTTTCTATTCCAATTTTAAGAACAAAATTATCATAAGATGGACGAGTAAATTACGAAATTATCATAACGTGGAACCGTAAAAATTGGCGAGAAAATTCACCATACATTATTTGTAAATGTACAGGCGAACCAAAAGACCCTTTAATTTTTCTATTACGAGCAAAGCCGTGCGGGTACGTCTAGTATTTAATGGAAGAGGGCCGAACTTGGGATTCAATTAAAATTGCCGCCCTCAAATACCAAACAACTCAATTACAGAATCCAGAATGTTATTTTGCCCTTTGTTTTGAACTCACCAGCGCGGAATAGCTGTAATTGAGCTGCAGGTAAATAACGACCGCCTTATATAAAAGCCGAGATCTTCACACTGGTAGTTAAAAATATTTTCAGTACACCAGAGACAATCTAACAGTCATAGTACGGCTCGAGTTAAAAAACTAAAGGATAAGGTATAAAACTACAAATTATGGCCCCAAAGCAGCAGAAAGGAAAGAATTTCAAGCAAATACCGAACAGCTCAGTTACAACACCCAGAGGCTGAAGTTTCGCCCTATGAATTGGGCTCATTATTTCGGAAAAATTACTGTAAACAAATTCCCAAACATTACCTGTATTTCCGTGCAACGTTTCGGGATTTTAATGGTTTTTGTCCACTTCCTGGAAAAATCAAGTATCATTGTCAAAAAGTTTCCTGAATTGCTACAAATTGCACGAATGCAGACTTCTCACTGTTGTGAAAGATATTTTTAGCTCCCAGTTTAAAGATTAACTGAGCGTATTTATAAAGTGTATCGCTGTCACTCCGATTAAGGCCCGTTCAGGACTGATAAGGCGTCCAAAGGGCGCAAATCAGTCTGTGGACTACGTAGCTTTGCTAGAACTGCATGCGAGTAAAATCCATGATGCTTACTTGCAATGCTGTCTTAGCTTTTGCCATGGTTGCAATTCTGCTATTGGAGGTTTCCTGCATACACAGGAAGGTGCTAAGCTATTATATTATACCTACCTAAGTTTACTCTAAAGTTCCAGAAACACGACTGACTTTAAAAAGGAAGATTTCTGAATATTTCAGGAGGCTTCCAAGATAATTTCATGAAGGGTCACTGCATTTCAACGGAAATTGTTCCTGGATTTTGTAAGATATGTTACTGGAAGACATGGGACACATCAACTGCCCATTATGTCCCAGGAAAGTTTCTGAATCGTATTTACAGTGTAGCAACATTTATTTAGGCTAAAAAGCCACATTAAATGAGGAAGGGGAACCATCCACACAAGAGCACGTCATTTCACGATTGAAGGTCGCTGCGACCGCTCGAAAAATTCCGTACTCAGTACATTTTGTCTGACGATTCGGCAAATTGGAAGACACTAGTTCAGAATTGCATTGTTTACGACACCTATATTGTATCTTTTTACTATAGTATAACTTTGTTAGCGTTATCTTATTTTGTTATTCGATAAAATTTGAAGTCTCATTTAGCAAATTTTCGGGAGGCTGCAAATTCTCAATTGTCGAATGGAACTCTAAATTTTGTCCGAATGATGATAATTTTGCCGAATGGAACTCCAAATTTTGCCGAATGATGATAATTTTGTCGAATGGAACTCCAAATTTTGTCCGAATGATGATAACTTTGCCGAATGGAACACCGAATTCTGCCGAATGATGATAATTTTGTCGAATGGAACTCCGAATGATGATAATTTTGCCGAATGGAACTCCAAATTTTGCCGAGTGATTATAATTTTGTCGAATGGAACTCCAAATTTTGTCCGAATGATGATAGTTTTACCAAATGGAACTCCAAATTTTTCCGAATCATGATAATTTTGTCGAACGGAACTCCGAATTTTGTCCGAATGATGATAGTTTTGCCGAATAGAGCTCCAAATTTCGCCGAATGATGATAACTTTGCCGAATAGAGCTCCAAATTTCGCCGAATGATCATAACTTTGCAGAACGAAACTATAATTTTTTCCGAATGACGATAACTTTGCCAAATGGAATTCAAAATTTTTCCGAGTGATGATAATTTTGTCAAATGAAACTCCAAATTCTGCCGAATGATGATAATTTTGTCGAATCGTCAAACAAAATTTGCCGAATAAGGAAATTCTTTGGAAGGTCATGATAACCCTCCTCCCCCACTCCCATCGGGGCACCCCTGCCTAGAATATAGAACAGCCTTTCATCAAACGATTGACGCGGACTCATAGTTAATCATTTTTGTTTTACGTAAAGAAGCTGCACCACTACTTTCATGGCTATTTCGAAACATTTGCTTTCTATCTCACCTTTGCTGCTTTTTTATCGACATTTCTGTTTGCTATCATGATGTCTCTCAGACATCAGTTTCGATTTCGCGTCGTTGATGCTTTTAGCTGTAATAAAATAAATTGCCTTCTCATTGCGTAAGATCGCTGCTGGCTTGAAACATTACTGCACGCTGATTCATTGCTTTTGAAATGACGTGCAAAAATTTAATAGAATGATGTTTTTCTCTAGGGATGATTTTTTGCTTTCTTCTTTTGTTTCAAAGTGAAAGATAATTTATGCATAAAACAAAATATTTGACCAATAAAATTTGCTTGATAAAATGGTGAAGGCTAAGTGCACGCTTCTACACAATGATACTCGTTTAGAAAGGTCTGTTTGTCTCAAGGTCGGGGAAAGTTTCTAAGAGTTAAGCTGCACCGATGGTAAAATAAATATGCAATGAAGGCTTTGTACTCTTTTCAAAGGACTGAAAAAACAATATATATATATATATATATATATATATATATATATATATATATATATATATATATATATATATATATATATATATATATATGTATGTATATATATATATATATATATATATATATATATATATATATATATATATATATATATATATATATATATATATATATATATATATATATATATATATATACATACATACATATATATATACTAGCGGCCCGTCCCGACCTTGTTCGGGTTAAAAAAAACTATCTATCCTAAATAAGTATTATGCAGATACTTTTTAATCAAAAATTTAATAATAAGCAACATTTTTTGTTTCGTTTTTATGAGGTTTGTAACAAATTAATTTAACTCATTTCCTGATCAAGAGAGGCCAACATATTATTCCACTGAACAAAACAATCTTCCCGTCCCGTATATAACGTTGCACTACGCATCGTGAGGTTCTACATTTAAACTTCAGATTTGGTGATGGTGATGGCATAAGAAATTTTCATTGGAAATTGTAATTACTTCAACTGGAAAAGGAAATATACACTGACCATGGGGATGCAATTAATATTAGCCATATGATCTGCTGCTGGTGCAGCAAGAACAATACTCTAAATCATATTATTCTGCAGTAATTTTAATTGGGGTTCAATTCCATTGCAAAGATTAGATAAATTAAAGTTGCGCAATTAAATTATTGGAAGATCGCCTTTAATTTTAAAAGCATGGGAAAAAAAAGTCCTGATGAGTAAAGAAATTTTAAGGAATTCGTGTGAATGATGCATGGCGTTGTTGACAAAAACTTTTGCCCTCTCGCATATCCACGTGTAATTTTTTTGACAAAAAGTCTTGGTTTTAGGATAAACGTTGAGGATCAAATCCTTCAGAGGGAATTTCTCAACTCATTTATTTTGATAAGATATCCTTTTCCTGGTATTTTCCAGTTACTACTTGTAATAAGGGACTCTAGTAATGCTTACTGCCTTCTCCTAAATGCGCTCTTATAGTTGTTCTTAAGATACAGAGATTGCAAAGAGCTCCTAAAAGGAGACGACTTTAATCAGATTTGAAGTATATCTGCACACGTTCCTAAAGGATTTTACAGGAAGAGTTTGAAGAAAATCATTGTCAAATACGATGGTGACCGCTCTCACAGTTTTGTCTGAACCTTTTTGGCCTTCTAAGGGTTCTATTTACGCCTTCTATAGCCAAACGTGGGCTCATCGCACACTCGTCTTACATTATAAGACACAATCTTGACAAGTTTTCCCAATGGCCCGTTTTTTTCTTATTTGTGGAACATGCGGAGTCTTTCTGGAGGAAATACTCAAAGAAGTTTGAATGTGGAACGGTCAGTTTTTCCATCATTAAGTAAAGTCCCGGCAGTTCCGTAAAAAAACCATTGCAAAAGCTTGTTGATCGATTATTGGCTAGTGTTAAACTTGTTAAGTTTTTCCGGTTCAACCGGATGCCGATAAACATTAATTTGGCTTCCTGGTTCTCATGCGCAAAGCTTGTTTTTATAGAATTGTTTTCGTTCATTCTCTACGGCGGGTGGAAAATGAAAGTCCCCTATTGAGTTTCCGATTCATTGAAAATGCGGCCTCTTATTCGAATTAGACTTTGATTTATATCGTTTGACATTGAACGATAATCATTACATTTCTTCTTTCTCCATGCATTTTATCGTCACAGAGATCTTTAACGGATTAACATTCCTGGAACATTCCTGGAAAAAAATCGGCAGTTAATGTAGCCAATTTAGGCCAGTAATATACATTGCAAAAATCAGGAACATTTTCCGCTAAATTTCAGAAAACTTCCTGAAATATTCCTGTATGCTTTCTGAAAATTTTCACTGTTAAAGCTAGTCTGAAGCCTTAAAGAATAATTCGGTAGTTTTAATGTAATTGATTCTAATCTCCCTCAGTCACCAATAAAGTTCCAGAAGCAGCAATGGAACCGCATCTTCATCGACTCTTGCCTCACAAAGTTGCAGCTTCTAGACTTATTCGCGGTCATTGAGAGCTTCAGTCAAGCCGGATGGACCGTGGTTGTTTTGAAACTGACATACTTATTAAATACGATCTGTCAATCTTTAAACCGGTAGCTAAAAATACTTTTTGCATAAGTGAAAATTCTGCATTTGTGCAACTTGTAGCAGTTTAGGAAACTTTTTTTGCAAAGATACTTGATTTCAAGGAGACATTATCTGTGACGCTTCGGATTTTTTTAATGTAGTTATATAAACAATTCTCTGAGTTTAGGAGCGGAGTCAGAAAGTTACATGCATCAAATAAGGTTAGTTTCCGTTTTTTGTCGACCTCTATGAGACCGAGTTCTATACATGCTGCTTGATTGATTGACCGAACCTTTGACAGTCAAAAGACTTTGGGAAAATGTTGGACCATAAAAGTGTTATTAATTAATTCTTAAGTAACGAAATTCCGATTGGTTTTCGTATTCGTTTTCTTCTGAAAAATTGCTTTTTCACATGCCTCAACTATTTTTTTCTTTTGGCCATTTCTTTCTGATGAGATGTTTGTGAGCTATATTATTTAATTATATCGTTTTTAAACGCTTAAATACGGTTATCAAGAAAAATAGTTCTCTAAATAATTTTTATTTATTTTTTCCTCTTATTAGTCAAAAGCTTTCCTACCGAATGTTCTTTTTTCGTTATTGTTTTAACCCTTAACTTTGAATGTACGGTAATTATGTGCAATTATTCTTTGAGTTGAGTATTTTAATTCGGAAACTAATTTACCCGAAGTGAATCTCAGATATAATTCGTTTGAATAAATTTTGAAGAATAAACATTTATGTGCCTCTAAATGGCTTGCAATGCCCAAGGCTAATAGAATGCTGTACGCCTAATACTCTGTAGCCTTAAATACATGTAAGGACTTTGGCAGATCCTATACTGAAATCATAAACTCTATTTTTTTCACACGTTTCACTCCCTCCGCATTCAAGTCAAAGAAATCCTTCGACGTTTTTGTTTTCGCAAATGCGGGACAATCGGTGCTCGTTTTTTCGTTTATAAGAATAAAACGGTTCGAAGCATAAACCGATGGCGAAGGCAAACTATTGGTTAAAAAAAAAATAGTATAAATACATATTTGCATAATTTCTAGCCTATGTCACTCAGTAAGCATGCACCTTTCATACAGTGAAAGAATTTTTCAAATAGCTGCAGTAGTTCCGAAGATTACCTCGAACATATAAACACACAAAAATCCGCCCTCTCTCTTTATATTAGTATAGATAAGATATATATAATTTATTTGAATTTGGACATTTTGAATTCAAATTATGTGTTTCGCAAACACGATTTGTAACAGGACCCTAAAATGTTTCAAGAAACGGCTCCTGTCCCCCCAAGCCTGCTCTTCCTCCTGAGCAGTTGCGTGTATATAGCTGTGTCTGTAGGCATGTGCATGTGAAGACTTGTGTGCTCTGTAAAAAAATTCCGAAACGATGAGTATTTCCGTATAACGTTTCAGAATTTCAATGCTTTTTATCCACTTCCTGGAAAAATCAAGCATCGTAGTCGAAAAGTTTCCTGAATTGCTACAAATCGCACGAATGCAGAATTCTCACTGTTGTAAAAAAATATTTTTAGCTCCCAGTTTAAAGATTAACTGAGCGTATTTATAAAGTGTATCAGCTTCAGTTCGATTGCGGCCCATACAGACTGATAAGGCGTCCAAAGGGCGCAAATCAGTCCATGGACTACGTAGCTTTGCAGACGAGTGAGATACTTGCCTGCAAGTCTGTCTCAGCTTTGGCCATGATTGTGATACTGCTCTTGGAGTTTTCCCGGAAGCGCACGAATGTGCCGAACTTTTATAGTACACCCACCTAAGTTTGGTCTAAAATTCTAGAGATACGACTGGTTTTAAACGAGAAGGTTTCAGAATATTTTAGGAAGATTCCAGGACAATTTCAAAGAGGTAACTGAATTTTAGCGGGAATTGTTCCTGGTTTTTGTGAAATATGTTACTGGAAGAAACTGGCCTATATTGTTATTTTCCAGGAACGTTTCTGAATCGTTTTTACAGTGTGTATGCATAGACCTGTGTATATGCTCATAGGCGTGTGTGTATGAGTGTAAAGGCGAGTGTGGGTGTGTGTGTACTAACTACATGGACGCCCCCGCCTGGGTGAAGCGGATTCAGGGAGCGCCAGAGGAGCCACACCTGCAGAGGTTCCTGGTCCAAGCTGAAAAAGAACTAAAACGTCAAATAAAAACAATCAGCAATCGTGATTGCTCAAAAAACATAAATGAAAACACATATAAACGAAAGCTATGAGCTTTTCAGCAACTCAAAACAAAAAAAGTTATCCAAAATTCATTGTGTTTTAACCTGTTTCTGACTACAAGGGGTTCGCTATTTTTTTTAAGATATTGGAAGGGGTTCGCAACGGAAAAAAAAAATTGAGAGCTGCTTAATCTATACCTTATCCTCTGCAACATCGAACACATCTTTGTTGCAGTTTCGCACTTCTTTGCTGAAGAGGATTTTTACTTCACATCGCACCCGCGTACCCCGTCAAGGAAAGTAACGCAACTCAAATTTTGGGAAAAACGAACTAGCTATTGATTTAAAATCTAAATGTAATGCTCTTTCTTGCCCCAAAGTTCGCTCTAAGTTAGCTTGCATATCTGGTTTGCGGAGGCGTAAAAAAGATATAATCAATAGTAACACATCAGTAAAATTTCCTAACTTCCTAAGAATTTCTTTAAAAAAAATTTCTAACTTTTAGTACGCATTATTACTTACGACAACAAAACCTAACATCAAAGTAGTGAACATCGAATTTTTAATTTTTTGAGCGTATTGTAATATTTGTGACTAAATTGTTTAAAACTACAACTGCGTATAAAGCCTTATTAATTTCCTCCAATGCTGTTTTTCTCCCCTTAAGTTGTGTCACTTTTCTAGACGGGGTGCGATATGTTTCTACCTTATCATCTCTTCTCTGCTCTAAATAGTTCAGAGCAGTTATTAGAACTTGGACACCTTTGGAGTAACTAATAGTCTTTGAATCATCAGAACTCTCATCAGGGCCCGACTAACTAAAAGTGAGGCGCTACACTGTAAAAAAATTCCGAAACGTTACTGGTTATTTCCGTGAATCGTCTCGGGATTTCACATGTTTTCACCTATTTCCCCGTAAAAACAAGTATCTTCACAAAAAAGTTGCCTGAATCGCTACAAGTTGCACTCATGCAGACTTTTCACTGTTGTGGAAAATATTTTTAGCAACCAGTTTAAAAATTGAATGAGCGGGTTTATTAAGTGTATCAGCCTAAGGGTGCTTATGGCATGTCGAGATTGACTAAGTTCCCAGTGAGAGCGAAAAAATCAATGGGTAGCTACAGCCTTGAAAAGCAGGAATTGCAGTCAAGAGATAGGGCTTGGCCGTGGTCGTTCTGAGTTTTATGGAGCTAATCAATTACACTAAACCTACTTAATTTTTCTAGAAGGTTCTAGAGACATGACTGGCTTTAACAGGGAAGATTTCGCACTTCTTCAGAAAGTTTCAAGGTTAATTTTAGAAAGGTTACTGACTTTTAGCGGAAAACGTTCCTGGTTTTTCCAAGAATTGTTACTGGAAGAAATTAGGCACATCAGCTGCCTATTATTTTCCAGGAACATTTCTGAATCGTTTTTACAGTGTAGGCTCACAATAATTTGGAGGCCCTCTGAAGGCTCCATAGCGGAATCCGGTTTTAGGGCCCGTCGGAATGTATTTTTAGAGGCCCCTTTGCCTATCATAGAATTACGTAAATCATTTATCATGTACATTTTTGAATCTCCTTTATGGCCTCTCTTAATTATGACATGGTAAATTTGCTACTGGCAGAGTGAATAAATATTCTCACAGACGAAAGTTTTTTTTCCAATTAACAGGTCATTATTTTGAAAATGTGTGCATTTTTCGTATAGTTGTGATGCTTTGCATAATTTTTTAAGTAATTTGGTAAGTAATTTGGGGTTCCTTAGGAAGAGGGGACCCCAGGCCCAGGCCTATTAGGCCTGTGCGGTAATCAGGCCCTGACCCTCATCCTCATTCTCAACATCACTAACACCCGATAAAGGACCGACTGCCTGTATAATTTATCCATTATCGGCTCGGTTTTAACAGAAGCCTTGGTTAATCGAAGTTCTACTGTACATGAAAATGAAATACAGGCGTTCCTCGTATAATACGGTTAGTTCGTTCCGTGTAGTAACTAAACCGTGTAAAAAAGTAAAAATCATGTCAGTAGGTATCGTGTTGTATCGAAAACGTATTTCGTGTTTCATCGAAATCGTGTTATACGAGATTTAGAAATAATGTGTATCAAGGGATGGGTACCGTGTTATATCGAAACCAAGTTTCATAAAAACAAAGTAAAAACTTATTAGAGTTATCAAACATTAACAGAATGTATCAAACAAAAATGAAATTCCATCTTTTATTAAACATAAAATTCGTGTTATATCAAAATCATGAAGTATTAACTTCAAGTTTCGTACCGTGTAATATCCATTGAGAAGGAATAGATGGAGAGAGTGCAACCCTACTATCCCGATACGTCAACAGTACCATGTGACCTGGGTAGCAATTTCGAGTTGACCGTAACCGCTGAAGAAGTTTTCATTAGCTGAAGCCATGTATGATAACAACCTTTAACTGTAGAAGGGAAAAATTAGATTTATAGTAATAGTGCAGTATTCTAGCATTGTAAACTGTGAGGAAAAAGTCACACCAGGAGGTCCAGTAACTTTACCCTAGCATGTACGAATGTTTTTTACTTCTAAATAAAGAAAAAATAACATTTATTGTAATTTTTAAATTTTTGTACTTATTTTACCTATAAAAGTTGTAAAACATTAAATAACATTTTAGTTCCATAAAAACACTTTTTACTTAACTAGTAATTATTTTAACGGCTCTTAAGCATTTTGTGTACATTTGCTTTGTTGGCGAGTATCTTCTCGCCAAGCTCCTGTGAACAGCAGATGCGCAAGAATCAAGATTTGCTATTTTTATGCTTCAATTTAAATACTAGTATGCCTGCGTGTGAAATCATTTCAAAACATTGATTACAATACATATGAATCCATAAATTTTCAGTCAATAACAGAACACTTTAAACTATTTGTACATGTCCGTCATTTTAGGGAATAAACATCAAAATACATGAAAAGTGCAATTACATTATATTTTAAAATCCGGAAGGAAGTGGGGAGAGGGAATTTGAATGATAGGCCTGTATTTGTATCCGTTATTTATTTATTATTATGCGGTGAAGGAGTTGGAGCCTAGAGTTGCTGTGATCTGTAGCCCCGACTTCATAATAAGCGCCGTCGCGTCGTCTGAAAAATATTTAATGCCAAAAGAGCGATTGCGTGCCAAAACGCGACAACTTCCCAGCCAAACAAGTCACCTGACCTGGGAAACATTGGGTCCCAAGCTTATTTCACTTAGACATTTGCAATGGCTCCCTCCATTAGTATTCCTTCTCAATGGTAATATCCAACCCGTGTAGTGATAATCGCAAATTTGGTACCGTGTAGTATCAAAACCGTGTTGTACAAGTACCGTGTTGTACGAGGGACTCCTGTATACCGACAACCCGGTTATACCATCCAGAGAATGCAGTTCCGTTGTTGTTGTTATGGATTCATCAGCCTGGAATAACCAAGCTGGAGGCAGATGTCATCTCATTGAAGCTGAAAGTGTCAAAAGAAAAAAAAAATGGAAATGGGAACAAAGCAATAATTTTAAAAGTGCGTTCAAATGTGTTTCCAGTAAGCTCCCAAATGTTCTCAAGACTAAATTTAATATATATCCTGAGCCGAAAACACATTCGAAGCAGATTCAGGGGACATTGCAGTGCACTTTCTTTTTAAAGGAGCACATTCAAAACACATTTAGTGCACATTTCAGACAATAGGAAAATTTTTTTCCCTGAATTCAAGTCTTCTAAAAGTGTTTCCGATGTGGAATAGGAATTTGCAGTAATTAGATATATGTATACAGGGGTGTCCGTCCCCCCTAAGAGCAAGGGCACATCCCCCTAAATATCGCGTAGCCCCCCCCCCCTCCCAAAAAAACAAGAATTCTCCCCTAAAAAGTAAAAAATACCTTTCAAAACGCCCCTCCCCCTAAAAATTTCAATGACGCAGTCTGCGCCATAACCCCTCCCCCAAGGTGGGCACCCCTGAATGTGTATATATTTATGTATAAGTGTGCGCATGTTTGTGTGTGTGCACGTGTATGATAGCAAAACACTAAAAATATTTGTGAATAGATATCGCAAATTGGGGTCATTTTAAAAAGTCTCAACACTTTGAGTTAAAAAGATAACGGGTATCAGTCAAAAAGTTTCATAACAGTCGGGGGAGGAGAGTTTTACTGCCCCTTGAAGTATTTTTAAGAAAATATTATTCAATCTCGCCATACAAAACCTGACCTACTAATATGAAACTCTTTGTGTCAGAGAAAAATTTTAATATTAAACATTGCTCATCCGCGTGCCTGTGACAGAGAAGCAACATTACTTAGTTGCACAACTATACGAAAAAGTGAAGGAAAAAAAGAAAAAATGCTGCATATCAATAACTTGCGTTTTGCAAATATCTTCTTCAAGAAGCTTATAGATAAGGTGCCGATCAAAGTTCTTCCAAACCCAAGTATTCGACAGGTGTGTGTAAATCACGTGAGCTAATTTTATTTCCCACCCATCGCTTGATAATATTTTGGAAGCGCGTAGCATTTTTGTGATCTCTCTTTCTTGGTGGGCTCGTGCTTAGTGCCTTTCCAAATGGGGACTAAAGGGTTAATTATTTGTTATTTAGCTCTTTTGTGTTTTACTTCAATTTGTGGTTCTAAGGATCTGAAGTCTGGTGATACACCTGATGAACGTAAGAAATCTATTCATTTATTTATATATTCATTTATTTCATTTTTATTGCCCGTACTTTTATTTTGCCTGTTGTCATTTTAGACACATTTTACAAGTTTATACATTAGGAAATGTTAAGGCATTTAATGAGAAATATTGCATTTTAGAATATCATGGTTAAGATTTTCAGCTGTTTTTTTTTTCCTTCACACACTAAGCATTTTCCTAGCCAAATATGGTAGTGCTTACAAAAGTTGTTGCGAACCTTTTGTGACCGGGACGGTTCAGCATTTGTACCAGAAGAATTTTGTCCTGGGAAGTTTGAATATTTATCGTTGGATTTTTGATCGAAAGATTTCCTTAGAATGTTATGTACAAACCCCTTGGAAATTAACCATTCTCAAGACCAGGAATAAGCAGGAATCGACTTTTTTACTGGTCATTTGAAAGCAAAACATTTCTGATACAAATGCTGTACCACTCTGGCAAGGTATCAAGAGGTTGAATTCTGAGTTACTTTTTCTCTGTGTGTGTGTGTGTGTGTGTGTTTTTTTTTTTTTTTTTTTTTTTTTTTTTGCTGTAGGACGATTTCATTCAATAGATTTATCATTTGTCACGAAACACCCTACAAACATTCCGAATATGTTGGGTTCTTGTTTCATTGTCGTTGTCGTGTGCTAGCTAGGGATGCGTTGCTCCACTTTTCCAACTGTCCCATAATTAAGTGGGAAGTTCGACGTCCACCGTACATACATGCAATAAGGAGCCGTTTTTGCGTAGGCAACCACTCACAGCATAACAACACATTCACGCAAAGAAAGGACAAGATTGAGAACGAAAGTACATAAATGCCAGAGTCAGGATTCGAACCCGGGACCTCCCCATCGCAATCAGGCTTCTCTGACCACAAGACAAGGTTACTGGCTCTAGCTTCATTTCATGAATTTTATAAAGAACATGAACTATACTTCCATGTAATGCAGTTAAATTTTGGAGATTTCCAGAAGCAATATTTGAATAATTTCTTTTGCCGAGTAACAGACGTATCTCATAAGCATTGGCACCCCGATAGGAGGTCACAGGAGGCCACAATGACCTCCCAAAAATGTCCTGATTCAAGAAACTTTACTGACGATTCGGAAAATTTTGAGACAAAATTGAAACTTTGACATTTTTTTAATATTTTTTAATCCTTACAAATTTTTTTATCATTCGGTAAAACTGGAATGTTAATCGGCTAATTGAGAATTTTCCACCTCCCAAAAATTTCAGTTCGGGGCGTCCTTTTCATAAGATACGTCGTTACTGATCGAAAATGTGCATCAATAATTTTCTACTAGAATCCACAATTTGTATCGCAAATTTGTCATCAGCATTATAATTTAACTTTTTAGACTAAATTTTGTTTATTTTGCTCCCGCTGTTGCTTCGCAATTACATTGAGAAAAAAACCATCTCGTAATGTTAAAAAAAAAAAAAAAAAAAAAAAATCGCTACTTATGCGTATAAAATACTTAAACCACCTTGGGTACGGCAAAGAGTGTTCTTTTATTATTATTATTATTATTATTATCATTATAGATATCAAAGTAGGAACCCACGCAACAATAAAAGCATTATTTACTACATAAAAAATGAAATTTGATTTTTTTTTATGAATTATGAAGTTAATTATTGAAAAAGATATGATGCGATTTTTTTTTTTTTTTTTTTTGATGTAAAAACAATCTAAAAGAGCCTTGTATGAAATGAAAACTAAGTTAAAGTTATCACAAACTAAAAAAAATGATTACAGATTATCAAAATCCAACTTGAACGCTAGATGAAAAAACTAAAACACTTCTCATCTAGTTCTAGTAGTACTGCATTTTTTGAAACGAATTTTCTAAGGAAAAAATGCTTAATTTTGAGCCATCTGGATGACCGACATTCCTTGGGGATAGTGTTTACAGTCGTTATTTAAGATGATATGTTCACATTATGTTGATATTTTTTATGCTAAATGCTTTTAAGATGTATTTTATTTGAAATAAATGTAGAGTTAAAATCTCTAACTAGTCTATGTTTATATTTACTGACCCTTCCGAATCGCACCAGGTTATCAAAGATTAGGAATAAAAACACTAATATGGCTAATGAATTGCAAAATAATCATTTTTGTGCATAGTAGCGTAGATTGAATTTATCTTTTAAGGGGGAGGGGGATAGTCATGGGGTTCATTACATGTACATAAACTACCATACTAGGATTGCTAATGTGTGGTAAAATATAATAGGCTGTGCACCTTTAGACCCGCAAAATCACACGGAAGATTAATACGGCGGATTTCATTTAGTTTTGAAAGGATCAAAGTTTAAAGTTTGAAAAATTGCAAAGAAATATTAATTTAAATTTAAATTTTTAAAATGCACAAAATGCCTCCATTTTTTATGTAAATAAATTTTTTAATCGTTTAAAATTTTACATTACTTTAACGCTCGAAGCAATAGTGCACCTGATGGAGCATCTTCGCTGACTAGCAATAATTTAAACCAGTTAGCGGGTATGAGGCAACTTTTGGCGCGAAGAGATTGCTACTGAAAAGGGCGTGATGAAATATTACGCCACATTATAAAGTTTTTTCTTTTTAGTCTTCATCGTGAAATTAATTGAGCAAAGCTCCATTCCCAATTATAAGACTCTCAGCTCGATAACTTTTATTGTAAACAATCGAAACATATTGGAATTTTGTAACTACCACTAAGTAATTCAACTGTCGTTGAAAAAATGCTGTAAGATAAAAATGGATATGTATCAGTTTAATAGAAGCAATTCTGTTCACAGTGGAGGGATAAGGTGAAACAATTTGTATCTCACATATAATCACTAATCGCAATACAGTATTCTTTAAACTTCAAGAAATTAAAATCTCCAGTGAGACTTAAGTTCTGTACCACGATCAATAAGTCATAAGGGCAGGCGATTAAGTACTTTAAATGCATGTGAAATTTACCTATTTCCCATGTAGATAGCTTTATGTTGCATGCTTAAGGCTGGGTTCACTCAAAAATGTTCATTTTGCTGCTGGCAGGGGGACTAAAAGTTGTATTTAGGAGAAAAATTTCAGTTAAATTTACGAATTAGAAAATTTTGAATAATTTAACTTTTTAGTATTTGGATTCCGTTTCTAAACGTAGAAATACTTCTTAGTTTTGAAGTTGCAGATAAGGGGAGAACAGAATGTGCAACAAGCTTTTGTAAAACATAAACAAAAAAATTGTTTTTTATATAGTTGTAGGTAGAAACAAGACGGTTTTTTTTTTCTTTCTTTTAATTTCATGGCCTGCAAATAATTAAAAAAAAGAAAAAATGACGAGGATAGTGACTAAAATGTGCACGCCTATTTTAAGATCTCAGAGACCGCTCTGTTTTATTTTATTTTATTTTTTTTAATCGTGTAATTAAGATGGATTTCTGTAATTTCTCTCAGATGTTCTTTGGACTTTTACCAATACAGAAAAAAAATATTTTTGATTTTTAATTGAAATATACCTTTTTTTAGGAAATTTTGCCGGGGCCATAAGCAGTTTTGAGAAAAGCCATATAGTGCAGTAAATAATTTATTGCTCGTTATAAAGTTACTGTTGTGCATTGATATTTTATTTGTTGCTAACATGTGTATTTAATTAGTTCGATAGTAATATGAGATCCGTCCAGCGTCTATGTCCCAGGTAGACCTGTCGCCAGTCGAGTATATTGTACAAAACATTAGTTTTTTAAGAGTTAGTTTTAATTAAAATTCACAAAACAATTGACAATTGTTAATTGTAATAAACTACAATTAACAATTAATTAATTGTTAACTGTGGTAAACTACAACAACTAATTATTTGTCAACTGTAGTAAACTACAATTAATAAATTGTTAATTGTAATTTGCACAATTACAATTGATCAATTGTTAGTTGTTGTGGCTACGTTTACCAATTAATCAACTGTTACTTTGAAGCATGGTTCACAAATTTAACGATTACAGTTAAGCTTTGAAGAAACTTCATATCGGTCATTTTTGCAGGCTTTTCATTCACACCAAATTCAAAACCATACGATAATTCGTTCGTGTCAAAAAGAGCAATTTTATGATCAAAAATATAAACTTGAACCTCTTTGGATCTTTTTTAAATTCCAAAAAACAGCCTATATGAATTCCTGAGCAACAGTTCAACTCTGTGCCAAATGTCGAAGAAATCTGACAAAAACTGTAGATTTGTATAAGGAACACACACACACACACACAAACACACACACACACACACACACTAACATACATCCATTTATATATATATATATATATATATATATATATATAGATATACAATAATTCGTTGGCGTCGAAAAGAGCAATTTTTCGATTAAAAATATAAACTTGAACCTCTTTGGATCTTTCTTAAATTCCAAAAAACAGCCTATATGAATTCCTGCGCAATAATTTAACTCTGTGCCAAATTTGGAAGAAATCTGACTAAAACTGTAGATTTGTATAAGGAACATACACACACAAACATACATCCATTTATATATATATATAGATTCTGTTGAATTCAAAACACAATTTTTACTGCGCACAGTTTATGTACCTTCGCTCAATTTTTCGGTTATTTTGTTTAAACCTTACTTTCATTAATTCGTACAACCTGGATCCCCAGTACAGATTAATGCGGTTCTACCGTATTTCTAATGTGCTGACAGGATCTTCTTTTCGAGACAGCTGCTTTCTCGCTTTTATAGAGTTTCTAATAATGGCCGATATGCTTCAGCGTTTCAATTTCAAGTTCAACACAGGTCTTTGTTGACGAAAGAAAATTATGACGATTCGTTAATAAAGGTGAATTATAGTTAAAACAAATTAGTGGGAAAAAAATTCTGAAGATTATCGTAGGCTAAAAAGATATGACGTAAGAGCAGTTTCGTCTATGTTTAAAAACAGTGTTAAAAAACGAGCCCTTAAAAAGGTACATAAGAAATATTACCAACGCAGTTGATACTTATCAATATAATTTGTTATATTGCACAAAAAAAGAGTGTTTTAGGCAGAACTGTTAAAGAAGCTGAGAACATCTCCACACTGGTAGCTAAAATGTTTTTCGCATTAGTGAAAAATCTGTATTCATGAAACAAGTTGTGATTCAAGAAACTTTTCGTTAAAAATACTTGATTTACACAGGAAGCTGACCTGGAAACTACCAGTGAAATCCCTTAACCATTTCTGGGAATAATCTGTGACATTTCCTTTTTTTTCTCACAATGTGTAAACTACCTTTGTGCCAGAACTGTGGCAAGGAAAAGCATTAAACTCAGATTTTAAATCAAAATTTATTACATTTCACCAGAATTTTCAGCCGTGTCACACATTGTCGCCGTTGAGCGTTGAGTACATAATGAGTATTATGAAAATGCTGATCTATATTCCTTCCAGAATAAGCAAAGTGAAAATAAAGGCCGAAATTTTTCTTTGATTTCAATAGGAGTGAGCGAGGATAAAAGTTCAGTCTTTCAATCAAGCTCAAAGTTTTTTTTTTTGAGCAATCACGATTGCTTATTGCTTTTATTTGACTGTTTCGATGTCCTATCATTTTATTTTCCCACCGCCACCCTCCGCACCATCAACGTGAACCGGCCCCCTCACGATGCTGCTCCGATAGCGAAAGTCGTCTCCAGGTTGCGTCAATATCCTACACTTACACGCACGTACAAACAAACACATACACACACATACATACACCTACACACATACACAAACACATACATACACCTACACACATACACAAACACATACATACACCTACACACATACATAAACACATACATACACCTACACACATACACAAACACATACATACACCTACACACATACATAAACACATACATACACCTACATACATACACAAACACATACACACACATGCATACATACAGACACCTACACATACATACACACCTACACACAACTACCCACACACTCATGCCTTCCCATACACATTCCCTCCCCCCCCCCCCCACCACCACAAACACTCATACACACAACTTCCCACACACTCATACCTGCACACAGACACAAACACACACGCCTACATACACACACACTCGTGATTGCGAAAAACATAATTTGAATTTCAGATGTCAAAATTCAAATTAATTTTTAATTTTTCTTTTTTATATAGAAACTTATTTCTAGAATTAGTATTCCGAGATTAAAATCGAATAATATAGGTATTTTTGGAAAACGACTTTCTTAAGTTGGATTTTGTAAGATTTTTTTAAGAATTAATTTTATAGTCACCGATGTCGAAAAAGAACAATTTACCCCGACTTTGGGCAAGTAGTTCCAAAATTTAAAAAGCGATGACTAACGGGTGGTGATTGCGAGATTAAGATATTTCGAGAAGAGCAACTTGTTAAAGGCATAACTTGGGAGAGGAGGGAGAGGGTTGATATAAGAAATAATCTATTTAATGACTAACCAGCAATATTGTTCGAATAATCAGTTTCTCCTAGATGACAGGACACCCCCCAATATTTTTAGAATTATGGACAGTAATATACTGGAAGAATTTTAGCTTCCTCTTTCAACTGAAAGAGGGTGCTCAACCCCCTCCCCCAAACATCATAAGTATTGGGATGGGGTTAAAAAAAATACATTGAACTGAGAAAAAACAATGCTACATATAATAATATACACGAGTAATATGCATATACATTGCAATAAAAAAATTTACAAAAAAGCAGCTGGGGAAATTAAATGTTCTTAAAATTTTGGCATTTTCTCTGATACACGGCTAATGTTAAATTAAGGGGTCATTGAGCACCCTCTTAAAATTCGAGTAAGAAGTTAAAACTTTTACAGCATAGTACAGTCGGACCTCCGTATATCGAAGTAGCAAATTGTCGGAAAAAAATTCGATATATAGAAATTTCGACATATAGAAATGATCTTATTTTATCATAAAACATTAAAATTAAAGCTAATTTACATGTATGAAACTCAATCTCTAATTGATACGAGCATCGGATTAAATAAAAGTTAATAATTAAAAAATAACAGAAATTACATTTTTGGGCCTTTATACATCTTTATTTTTCAATTCGACATAAACCGCAACATCAGGGGATTTTCGTTTCGACAGTGTAATCGTAAGAAAAGTAAAAATCAATCTACTTCACTTGAATGACTTTTACTGCAGCTAAAAAGACTAGGAATGATAATCAACAGACAAAAGGGAGAACTTGAAACTGATTTTACAATGTGACTGGTTACAACTAAGATTTGAAATAAACTTGAGGGAATGAGAAGAGCTCTAGAACGAAACAACGACCTATCTACAAACCCCTCAACCCTAGATTCCTTATGAGTTTCGAAGCAACCTATAGTGAACATAATTTTCTCCTCTAACCTTCATTTTTCATGAGACAAACAATCTAAAGTGGGAAAATAATCTACGAATGTCTCCAAAAAAAATTCGATATGTAGAGATTTTTTCGATACATAGAAACAATTTTTCTATGTAATGAACATAGAAATTTGCTGGGATTTCGATATATAGAAAATTTCGATATGTGGAAGTTCGATATATGGAGGTTCGACTGTACTATTAGTAAGTCTAAAAAAAAATAGGGGGAGTAATGGACTCTTGCTGAAAAAAAAAGTTTTTTTGAATCACCCTAATGGACAATTTGTATTTAAAGCTTCAAACATTGCCCTTTGAGCACAAATACAAATAGTAAGTAACAGCTAATAAATATATTTATTTTTTTATACATTAATATTTTAAAATACAGTAAGTATAATGTAATAGAGTGACATTACATACAATAATTATCAGCTTCAGTAGCTAATAAGCTATGAAAAATAGTTCAATCTTCAACTAAAACACAGAGCCGTCTTAAACGGAAAAAGATATGATACTGCTCAAGCGATCCATAAAAGAGAACACAATAAATTATTATTTGCATGATATTCTAATTGTTATTTACAGCTACTGCTTCAATTACTTTTCATCGGATTGCGAAAAAGAAAGTTTAATTGCATTTTTAATATGCATCTCTGTTACTAAGTCCCACACAGAAGCGATAAGGCAAAGTTCCCAAAGGAAGCGCTGCAGTCTTTGGCATATGACGCCTGAAAGAGGTAAAATGTAGAGTCACTTTCGAGAACGGCCGACTTATCCGACATTTTGGTTCCAAGACAGCTGTGGGTTCAACCTTGTTTCTCATATTTATAAATACGTAATAATATTTGATGGCGGCTATGTCGTAAAACAATTGATGTTGAGTAAAATGTCAGTTAAGGTAAATCTATAAAGATAACTTAATTCACAAATTCAATAAAAATGTTTCGGAAAATGTTGACTGTAATGAACGTCATTTCCACACCTAATTTGTTTTAAACTTGTATTAATTAAATATTCTTCATTTACAGAATAAAACGAGCAAACATCAATCAGGCAACACATCTGAAACTTGGGCACCAGTTTTCTGCAACGAGGCATTTTTACAAAAACTAATTTTGTGCCCTTGCATTTTTGGAACCGAAATGGCGGATGAGTCAGCTCCCCTTATATAGCTCCCCTTAAAAAATCAAACAGATCCACTTACGTAAGATAAGATTTCTCCAATGAGATGTTTGCCTTGTTCGAGAAAAACTGAAATTTTACCTCTTCAGATAATTTCTTAAATCACCACATGGTGGCGTATTTAAGCTCTAGAACTGCAAATGTGTTACTTGGATAATTTCATATTTTGATATCAAGGTATGAGAGATATTTTAATATCTTCTATATTTTGATCGTCGAAAATTTCCTTTTTTTTCCTATCAATAGGAGAAAGACATTTCCCCTGAATCATAGGTGAAAGTTGACATTATCCAATTTTCTGGTTTCACCTTTAAGTACATTTAAAATTTATTTATGGATGTATGTATGTATTTACTGCATCGCTGGTACAGATGAATAGCAAAATGATGTTCCTTGGCGATAGTTGCTCCAATTTTCTGGGGAAAGTCGTTCCTCGAAGCAACTTGCCCGAGAAAAGGAACAACTGATCCCAAAAGCGCACTTCTTCAAAAAAAAAAAAAAAAATTGGTTAGGTAAAGAATCTTTAATGTTTTCAGCGTATTATATGAGGAAGTCCATTCCATCTTTGCTTTGAAACACCAAAAAATGGAACATTTGCTATTAAAATCGGGAAAAAGACCAAAATCATCAAAAACGAAAATATTTATTGAAGTAAGGTCAGTAATGCACTTGCTCAGCTTTTGATATGCGGGACGCCACTGGCCTGACTATCGGTGCGCTGTAACGCTCCATTTCACAAGCTATATTGACTGTATCTACAGTGGCTCCCAAAAGTGTTCGTACACTTTGAAATTTTGTAGTAAAACCAAAATAACGCAAAACTGAATTCGAACATGAACTTCAATTTTTTTTCACACCATTCCTATGCCATTCTGAATAAAATCCAGTAGTTTTTTTTTTTTTAATATTGCCACATTTTATTTTTGAAATTTGTCAAAAAAAAAAAGAGACAGAGAAAAGATACGCCACAAAAGTCATCGTACACTGAAATATTTTCAGATAAATTCATGATTAACATTATCATAGGTGGTTTTTTTATTATTTTTGCATTGTAATGATACTATACCTTTTAATTTTTCTATTACTGGCAAAGCCGTGCGGGTACCACTAGTTTAAATATAAATTAATAATAAAAAGTACCCTTTTACGATTTTAAAATATTTTGTTACTTCATTGCATTGTGTAAATAGGGCGGAAGGGGAAACATGCAAATTGGACGAGAGCAAAGCTCGTGTCCAATGAACTCAAAAGTCATGAGCAGGCTCTGCTTTTCCCGAGAAACGCACATCGTGGTAAGATAAATTTTGCGGGCCAGAGCACATACAGTGGATCCCAAAAGTGTTCATACACCTTGAAATTATGTAGTAAAATCAAAATAACGCAAAACTGAATTCGAATATGAAGTCCATTTTTTTTCACACCATTCCTATGCCATTCTGAATAAAACCCAGTAGTTTTTTTCAAAATATTGCCAGATTTTATTTTTGAAATAGTTTTTAAAAACGAAGAGACAGAGAAAAGATACGCCACAAAAGTCATCGTACACTGAAATATTTTCGAATAAATTCATAATTAAAATTATTATATGAGGTTTTTTTTTTATTATTTTTGCATTGTAATGATACTATAAAGTCATTTGCCTTTAATTTTTTGTGTATTTATTCCCTAATATTCTGCTTATTATTTTAAAATGGCAGGTATGCGTAGAAAACAACAAACACGACTCGAAATTTGATTTTTTTTTCCCTCACAGTAGCCGTAAATTGGTTTGAAATGTCTCTAAATTGGTTATTTATACCGTTCCATAGTGAAGTACTTGATAAAATGCTTTAGAGACAAGAATCGGAAAACGAAAACAAGGTAAGAAAAGGTCAACTGGCAAAGTTAACAAAGCGTGATCGGAGGTTTACAGTTAAAAAAAACATTAAAAATACACATTTCAGAACTGAAAAAGTTTCTGCAGAACTGGATGAAACATTTTATGTTTAATTTTTACCTAAAAATGTTCGCCAAGGTGTCTGATTAGATGGATTACATGGGATCTGTTGCCGCAGAAATTTTTTTGTTCGTGCGAAAAACAGTAAGCTTGCGCTTTCCGTTGTAAAATCAATTATAAATGAACTCAAAACGTTTTGGAACAACGTCTTACTTATAAATGAAAATAAATTCAACATTTTGGGTTAAATTGTTGTATAATTGTAAATGAAAGAAAAAATGAGGAATTTAATCTAAAGAACTTAGTTGGATCAGTTAATCAGGACGGTGAAGGTGTTCTTGTGTGAGGGTGCATCTCAGCATCAGGACTAGGAAATTTGGAATTTTTTGGTGAAATAATGAATTATGCTGTTCATTTAAATATTTTAAAAAACAATTTTAAACTATTAGCCCAAAATTTGGGAATCGGAAACAACTTTGTTTTTATCAATATAACGATAAGAAGCACACGTTCGCGTTTGGTGCCTCAAAATTTGTCCTTAAGCTTAGAAATATCTCCTCAATCGCCAGATTTAAACTTAATGGAACATATTTGGAGATATCTGGCGGCTAGATTTCGAAAATACACCATTGAAACGAAAAGCGAACTAGAAACAGTAAGACTAGTAGTGCGACTGAACACTTACTCAGAAATTGCACAAAAAAAGAAAGAAAAAACAATGAAATCTATTCCCAGACGTTTAAAAGCAGTTGTTGTTACCGCATGGTATTCTACTAAATAATAACTTAGTAAAAAGTTAAATTATTTACTAATTTTTTGACATTTTTTCAAAGTGTACGAAGACTTTTGTGAGATAAAATTTCCGGCATTTTTCGGCTTTTGATTTAAAAAAAAATAAGTTTTAATGTTTTATTAAAAATTTTCATGTAGTTTTGTTAAAAATAGATCATAGATTGTATAATAAAATCCCTATTCTGAAATAATAATTCTAACCAATGGATAGAGGCCTATTTCATTGAAAGTCGTAGGTGTACGAACACTTTTGGGAGTCACTGTATATATATAACTAGTATGTTGTGGCCATCACGAAACTTTCTTCAATGTTTTTATTTTTTTTTTCTGATCCCTCCCCATGCTTGATGAGGAAGCAATATTCCCAACAAAAACGAAATTTCACATGAAAAAACTTGACGACCATCCCAATGTCTGAATTATTGCAAAAGCAAAGCAAAGAGCGAAAAATGAAAGTTATTTTAAAAGCCTTGCTTAAATTAATTATAAATATTTTATTTATTAACAAACATAAGATGGCAACAGTTAAAAATTTTAAATCATTGAGATAATATTTCCGATCATTTCCATACAATTAAAATCACGAGAAATACGCAGACGACAATCTATTACGATTTATCTTTCTTATTGTTGCATTAATAAAGCTATTTTTATTCGCAAAAAAAAAAAAAAAAAAAAATCAACACCTCTTGGAGCGATTAACGTCCAAATTGAATCAAAACCTGTTTACATATGGATTCACATATATTCCAAATTTCAACAAGAACGTAGCATTACTTCTTGAGATAGGGCACTCACAATGGAAAAAAAGAACGGGTGATTGCGCTACCCCCTTTTTAGCTGTTGACACCAAAATAAAATCAGCTCTTATACCCACTAAGAGCTACTTGCCGATAAATTTTTCTTTCATTCCGTTCATTATTTCTTGAGATACAGCAGTCACAATTCACGACAAAAAACGTTCTATAGCTCAACCCCCGTTTGAGTTATTGACACCAAAATTGAATCAGCACCTGTTCCTGTTGATGGCAACATATGCACCAAATTTTGTTTGATTCCGCCAGTTACTTCCTGAGGAATAGCAAACACGCGTAACTCAAAAAACGTCCCATTGCTCCACCCCCCTTGGAGGGATTCGCGCCAAAAACCAATG